>NW_003314380.1:458796-468280 GCF_000143415.4 Selaginella moellendorffii
CATGCAACCATCTGTCTTGTTTAAATAAAAGTTGCATATAGGACACTGAAAATAATATATATCTACATTAAGCTCCTTTGTCATATCTAGAGCAAGATTTTAAAGAAAATATTGACATTGTTCTTGGAGCATTGGAGGCAATCCAACTCTTTTAACAACATCATAAAACAGGAATTCCTGTTCAGTTGCACTCGAGGTTGCAAATGGAAGAGCCTCAAAATGAAAAGGAGGATTGTTGCATAGAGGTGAAGGTGGATTATTGGTTAAGATTAAAGATGAAGGTGGAAACTCATATGAAAGGTTTCCGAGACTAAAAGTAAACTTCTTCCTAACCATTGCAACGCACAAGAAGAATTAAACTTCCCAACAATAAGAATTCTCTAATTAATATACTATATTTCAATCTTGGGAATGATGTTTTATTATTACATGACAATATATTAAATCATAATTGTCAATCTTAGTAGCTAAAAACTAGTATATAATTAATATGTAGCCTTATTTTATATAGCTGGCCTACCATATATAATAATGGTGAATACACACAAGCACACGAACATGCCTTTTTGCAAGATTACCTTTCAATCCCAAAATCATATATAGATTTAACTCTTTGATTTGTCCACATCATATATCTTTGTAAAGACAAAACATATCAAAAATAATAAGATATATATAAAAAACTTACATTTTTTTATAATATTTAAGTGGATTACAAAAGCCATTGAAAGGTTGACCATCTGGATCCTACTCGGAGGCTTGTGTAGAGGAGGCTACATGGTTGCAATTGTGTTGTCCTAAAGGACGGGATGAAAGTCAAGAATCTTGACCATGTAGGGTTTCGGGATTTCAAGCGGGACTTCTTGGCAGATGTAGCCCCTTTCCTTCTTGCCCTGCCAAAGTGTGTGGATTTTACCAAAGTTACCCATCGCTGGAATATTGGACAATGTGGAGAAGCAAGGCAAATTGTACCATTTGATGATGAATGGGTTGTGTTAACTGATTATTGTATTCTGTAATATATGTTATAATTTTCCCCCCAATAGTTTATGGAAGTGACTTTCGAGCTCAGGATTTCCTGCATGTCTTGTGTGAAACAAAATGGTAAAACAAGCCAAAAGAACACCAAGTTTTCAAGCTCTTCTGCTTCAAAAGTGTATCATCCTAGTAATGAGCTCACAACTTTTGCTTGACCGAGCCTGAAAGAGATTGGAAAAAATGAGCTACCTCCTGGTACTTGATACATTAGGCAAACATGAAGGCAAAGAAGACCGGGAAGCCGACCAAGACACCCGCGACAACACCCAAAAGTCATGTCGTAGCCAAAGTAACTCTCCACAAACGCCTTGACAGTCATGTATCACGCATTGGGTGTCATGAGGCGCACAAGATCATTTGCATACTGGGATGCGACCCAGCCATACAAATCCAATAGTGATCCACATTCTCGGAAAGTCCAAGGAAAAGCAAAAAGCTGTTCATATCCAACTTAGGTTTGGTGGTCAACACTAAACCAAAAACAATGAAGATGAATAGGACGATGTTATTGTCCCTGCCCTACAAGTATTTTCACGTGTTTTCGTCTGCAGCAGAGGAACCACGGTACTGAATATCCACATTCTGGTATTGAAATGAAGCTGGTCACTTGAGCGATTAGTTTTTAGCTGATCAAAACGGTTTTAATGTACAATGTTTAAATCGTGATTTTCATTTGTGAATACTTTAGTGTTCTTAATTTGGATTTTCTTTACATTTCGCTTTATAGGTATAAAGAATATACCTAAATATCTAAGTATATTCTAGAATATTCTCTAATCTAGCAACTTTAAAGTTTTCATATAAAAAACTATGAAGTTCTTTATTTTGCCTCATATCTAGACCAATAGCTAATGCAGAGGGTCTCAATCTTTCATACAGCCGCCTTGCTCTATTGATTTGATCCAACATAGAAAACTGGTGACATGCCAGAAAGAAAAGAAGTATACATGTAACGAAACAAATCAAGGAATTCTTTTCTGCTTTCTTTCCTTCTGGCAAGTCAATAATTTTCAGCTGGATCGAACCAACAAAGCAAGGTGGGAGATGTCTGAAGTTCTTAGAAAGATTGAAATTGTTGGCGGAGGTGCAACTTAATGAAACGTACCACATGTTCTAATTGTCTTGCTCTCATTCGATGAGCAGACTAGTATGAAGAAAGGATGACAAAAACCTCCTGTTGTTTACGAAGTTCTTGGAATTGTCATGTATGGCTCGCAAAAGCACAGAAAGCTTCAAGACTTGACCTTCCTGCTTGATTTCTTTAAAGCACCGCATGGCACAGACTACAAACAAAGATTTAAGACTGGTTTAAATTATGAAATCAAGATTTACCTTCAAAGTGCTTGCAAGAGCTACAATGCAGCCAACCACGGCCAACAGTAACTGCTTCTCGTCCGAAATAGAAGTTTCAGAAATAAACCATGCTAGGATGTTCAGGCGTAGTGCTATCTGGTATTAGTGTTAGTGACAACAAGTAAAACACTGAGCTTTCCAACAGAAAAGAAACAGCATCGGAAGTATGCCCAAGGAGAATTAACAGTAAACTTCCTGGAAAGTTTTGCAAAAATAAGATAAATACTATCACGAACCTGCAATAGAGAAGATTAGTATTTCTTCTTGATGGAATTTTATTATGTTGGAGTCCAAGAACGAGATGATCCTACACAATACAAGAAGTTTCCCCAGACGTAGATACTGGTCAGCACCGAACTGAGAAACATAATCAACCTAAAAAAAATTCAAGGGTATCAGTGTTAGTTGCGATTGCTGACACTCCTCACAAAGAAATGGAACATATTTCTTTAATAACTGCTCTGGGTTTCCTAGCTGGTTAATTTCTTGCGAGAATAATAAAACTCAAACTTACCATCGGGACCTTCCACAAAGCATATTGGAAGTCGCGAAGACTCAACATTTTGGAGTTGTCAGATATCATAGCTGCTTCTAGCATTAAATCAGTTAGAATGTGATCCTGCACTGCAATTTATAGTTCACATCGGTATACCACACATCTTGAACAAAATAGCTCGGGAGATGCAACAGCGTGGTGTCCACGGCTGGCTTCTTGTAGGATCCATGCATCTCATCTCAAGTGGGCAGAGATCAAGTGGAAGCTGGAGAGCTATCCCAATTCTCGGGAGATGCGATGAAGAAAATGGTGGGATTGTTGATTTTTGTAGAGAGAATATCCGCACCTTTGTGAAACGTTTTCCTACAGGCCTTTCGAATCCACGGAACCTGGAAGTCAAAACAAGAGGCAGTAGCTTCAGAACACTTAAAAGCTCACCCCTACAAGTTCTGTTGTGGTACAGAGTGAATGAGTTTGCCTATGGGAACCTCAAAGCCAATGCCAAGTACCTTTTTTGACGACTCTGCAAAGTCATAGAAAGAAAGAAACAAATGAAGAGAGAGAGAGAGAGAGAGAGAGAGGAATTGATCCATCAATTTTATCTGTCTAGGTTTCTAGTTTCTTCCATACCTTGAGGAGCCAATTGTTAAATTCCATCGAGTACTACTCCTCTTTTTAAGTAATTTGTTGTGCTATTTAAAATATACTACTCCTCTTTTTAAATTTCTTTTGTGCTATCTAAAATATATCACAATGTATATTCTAATATATTTCTTAACATACTTGAATGCTAAGAATAACAACAAATGAGGCTCAGCATTTGTTTAAATTGAGGCATTTGCATAGCATTGAATATTAATGTTAATTGCTAGCTGTTGCACACCAAGACAAATGGCAAGGAATGGTGTCCCCACTAGTTTCTAGTTTTTAAATAACTAGAAAAATATTTAACTCTCTTAAGTTCTTTCGTGTTTAACCATTAGGCCATCAATCTTAGACGGCTGGATTTTGTGCCCTCTATATTACAACTAGCCATTATGTAATCTTTTCAAGTTCATCATTTCCAAGGGATCCAAGTGATTAACTATAATTGAAAAAAAAAATATTAGAGACAATTTATAATTTAGAGAAAATTTATTTAATATTATTATTGTAAACTTATAGTAATGAAATTAGAATGCTACATCAGCTAGACCAAGAGACAGCTATATAATGAATAATGATGTTAGAAACATTAATTTTTAAGTTACTCTAATATTTAGTTTACTTCCTTATTTATATTATATTACATCTAGATTAGAAATAAAACAAAAACAATTATTAACTTACAAAAACTCCTTTAAATCAAGCATAACCTATAATATAAAGAAATTATGAAATATTTTAAATGGGTTTATACCCAATATTGTTTATAAAAAAAGATCAATAATTAAATATCTTGCTTAATTTTGTATTGAAATGCATTCAATATTATAATTTTAGTTGAAGACTTTAATAAGTGTTGGGACACTCTCTAATATTAGTATGAAACTTTATCCCAAAAAACACAAAATTTTCAAACTCTTTTGTTTTTCCAAAGAAAATATCAAAAACTTTTACACATAGACAGTTTCCATACGAGGACATGATCAGGCCAGACAGATCCAATAGTACCAGATCCAACACTTTGGAATCCTCTGCAGGAAAAACTCAAAGTGTTGTGAGCAAGCAAGACAAAAATATGGGAATCATAAAGCCCGAGAATAGATTGAAGACCGATTAAAGTAAATAACATGACGAAGAAGCAAGAACTTTCACAATAACACAAGGTTACGCAGCAGTTTAGCTAGTCTCTTTATAAATGATTTCACTTTTCTGAGCTAAGTGTACTTTTGAGGTAGAGAATTATGGCACAGCCAAGATGAGGGAGTACTAGGATATCCTTAAGGAAAGCAAGCACCGCTCACATCACTAATGCCTTCAACTTAAAAAGATAGTCCATACTCATATAATAGTGCTTTAGTCACCGGATTACGATCCTTTTTGGGCGTCGAGGGACGGGAGATGGGGAATGAAAAGAATGAGAACTAGAATGAGAAGGATAGCAGTAGTGGAAGTTATGAGCAAGGTCAGGAGAATGAATTAAGTGGTTTGTAGGTTCCCAAGTGCATTCCTTGGGTCCGTAGCCCTTCTAGTCTACCAGATAGTAGAGTTTAGACTGTGAGACCTTGGAATCAAGGATGTCCTGAACTTTGTACTCAAACCCATCCTCGAGCTGCAGTGGAGGTGGAGGAATGACCTGATTTGGAATAGGACTGGGAATATAAGGCTCAAGGAGAGAGGAGTGAAAAACAGGGTGAATTTGATATGAGGAGGGAAGTGCAAGGCGATAAATGACAGAATTAATGATGGCAGTGATAGGGAAAGGACCAAAGCGTTTGAAATAAGTTTGGGACATAGCCTGGTGGTGGAGATATTTCACCTAAGGAGCTAAACTTTATCCCCGATATTGTAAGAGGGACAATCCTGACGATGGACATTGGTGAGTGTTTTGTGAGATTTTTGAGCACGATGAAGGTGGAAGGAGATGGAGTTATGGATTTCCTAGAGGTTAGAGATAAATGCCTCAAAGCGGGGATTTGAACGAGAGGATTCGGATAGAGAAGGAAGTGAGAGATTAAATTAGGGATTTCAGCTAAAGTTTGCAAAGAAGGGGGAAATTTGAAGGGAGGAGTGAATGGAGTTGTTATAGGAGAACTCAGTAAGGGGAAGGATATCGAACCAGTCATTATGATGATAGTTGATGAAACACCTCAGGAATTGTTCCAATGTTTAAATCATTCGCTTGAACTGTCCATCAGTTTGAGGATGATACGCTGAAGAGAGGTTGGCCTTCACTCCAAGAAGCTGCAGGAACCGTTGCCAAAAATGAGAGATGAACTGAGGTCCCCGATCCGAAACTACATCTGCAAGAATCCCATGAAGTCGGAAAATTTCCTT
This sequence comes from Selaginella moellendorffii, assembly GCF_000143415.4. Lineage (NCBI taxonomy): Eukaryota > Viridiplantae > Streptophyta > Lycopodiopsida > Selaginellales > Selaginellaceae > Selaginella > Selaginella moellendorffii. The sequence goes on from NW_003314380.1 coordinate 464,663, forward strand.
GAATACCAGTTTTGCCATGTCCTCGCCTAAAAGCTCCTTGGTACACGACAGGAAGTGCGCCATCTTTGTGAAGCGATCCACCATGACTAAAATATTATTGAAGCCTCCAGAACTAGGAAAATCACTCAAGAAATCCATTGAGATGGATTCCCAAGGACCTGAAAGGACCGGGAGGGAATGAAGCAAACCTAAAGGAAAGTGGCAAAGTACCTTATTCTAGGCATAAGTGTCACAAGAGGTAACAAAAGCTTTGATGTAATTGTCCATATGAGGCCACCAAAAGTCCCGTGCAACCAGACCGATATTTCGAGGTCATCTAGGCGCTCTATAAACATTGCTCATAGGTTTTCGCAATGCCGAAGTGACCAGCAGTTGGGCTATCGTGGCATGCTATCAGGACCAACCTTCGAGCATCACCTTCAGCAATGTAAAGCTGCTCCCCACAGTACAACAAGCCATCTAAAAACTCGAATGCGTCAAATCGCCGGCAATCGAGAGTCATTGGATGTCCAGCCTAAAGATGGGGGAAAATGTCACTGGCGAGGTCGTCAGATTGAAGATCATTTCTGATCGCGTCCATCAAGGAGGAGTCTTGAGGGGCCAGGGAAATTGCCATAACTTGAAGCCGATCAGGACCAAGGATAACTTGATCCTGTTGATCGAAAGTAGGATTACCAGGCCTGAGACTGAGATAGGAGTGCCTTGAAAGAGCATCAGGAAGGCCCTGAAGCTTTCTAGGTTTGTACTTGATAACAAAATCAAACTAACTTAGGAATTGTGCCCACCTTGCCTGACAACGGCTCAAAACTCAGGAAGTGGCAAAGTACTCCAGATTTTTGTGATCCGTCTAGACCATTGTTTGATGGGTGGCCCCCTCCTAGAAACGATGCCACTTTCCAAAAGAATCCATGATGACAAAGAGCTCCTTGTCGTGGATTTCATAATTAATCTCCGTAGGCTGGAATTTTCAAGAATGGAAAGCGACCAGATGAAATTCCTGATCTGCTCCGAGTTGAGACAGCACAACACCGATGGCAAAGTCGGAGGCATCTACCTCGATGAAGAAAGGTTGTGAGGGATCAATGTGGATCAAGACGGGAGTAGAACTGAAGGCCGCCTTAAGTGTGTCAAAGGCTTGCTAAGCAACAACAGACCAAGAGAAGGGAACATCCTTGCGAGTGAGATGCATGAGAGGAACGACAATGTTGAAGTAGTGATCAATGAATTTGCGGTAGAAATTAGCGAAGCCAAGGAAAACCTGAATGTCTGACATTGATTGTGGAGGCTCCCATTCAAGAATAGTCTTGACTTTGGCAGGATCCATCGTGATACCCTCATGAGTGACAATGTACCCAAGGAACTCCACAGACTCTTGATTGAAGGAACATTTCTCAAGCTTTACGTATAGGCCATGTTCCTGTAGCTTTGCTAGCACCTTGCGCACATGTTCGTCGTGCTCCTCTTGAGTTTTTGTGTAGATGAGGATGTCATCAAGGTAAATGATCACCATCACATCAAGAAACTCTCGAAAGACGTCGTTCGCCATGTGTTGGAAAACTGTTGGAGCATTTGTCAAGCCAAAAGGCATGACAGTGTACTCGAAGTGGCCATAGTGGGTTCAGAATGCAGTCTTCCATTCATCGCCAGGCCGGATCTGGATCAGGTTGTATGCTCCACAGAGGTGAATCTTGGTGAAGAAGTAGGCACCACCGAGGCGTTCCAAAGACAATGGTTCCGAACAGCTACCTTGTTCAAACCTCGATAGTCGATGACTAGTCGTAAACTCCCATACTTCTTGACAAAGAAGATAGGTTCTCCAATCGGGGATTGCGAATGCTAAATGTACCCCGATGCAAGGTTCTCATCCATGTATTCTTTGAGGGTTATAAGCTTCTAAGTTTGGACTTCCTGGGAGGTCACCCAGGATAGTATTATTCAAACCCAAAGACGCTTAACCCCAAATATCCCAAGACCTTTAACCAATTGGAAAAGGGGGTGCACTCTTGTTCATAGCCCCTTTCCCTCTATATTTGAACCCTATAGACTGTGTCTCGAATCGTTCCCTTTGGTTGTTTACAAGGGCCTTAAACTCGGACGGGGATAACTTGTAGATAGGCCCCCATGGAGGTGATGCTCCTTCCTGTAAATCAATAGGACAGTTATAAGGCCGATGAATAGGTAGTACACTAGTTTTTTTCTTGTCAAACACATTCCCAAAATCATGATACTTCTCAGGAAGACTGACAAGAGAACCATGCAAAGCAAAAAGGAAAATAGATTCTTTGTGAAGGAGTTCGTTTATAGTGATTGTGGAGATAGAAGGAGGCGTATGACTGAATGGAATGATGGGACAAGGATACTGTCTAGTGTAAGATGGAAGAGAGGGAAAATAAGAGGGTGGAAACTTTGTAGAGTTAGGAACAGAACCCCAATTTGAGTTTAGGGGAACTTTTTCTAATTCGGACTCAATGAACAGGGGAAGACGTGGGAGATGCTGATGTGGGAGAGACAAGTTGTAATTCCTTCTAATAAATCTGAGGCTGGTGCAGTTGGAACCAAGGAAGGCCGAGCACCATAGAGGAAGATTTGCTGTTGATGATGTTGAAGGTGATATCAGTAACAGTGGACCCAATATGTACTTGAACGGGCAATGTTTCCCTAAGTCCAGAAGATGGAGACACAAATTGCCCACCAATGCCTTCAACCCTCAAATCCCGTATGGTAGGAGAAAGAGGAACATGATGTTGGGCAACAAAGTTCGTGTCCATGAAGCAAGAAGTTGCACTCGAGTCCAGTAGCGCCAGAGCCTTGAGTCTTGATTGTTCGGTGAAAGAAAGGAGACATAGGATGCAAAAGTTGCAAGAATTGGTGGTGGCTTTGATAGAAGGTGGTGAGGAGTTTGATAAAGAAGAAAATTTGTTTTTATTCGAGGAGTTCAAATAGACAGCTCTTACTCTGTTTAGACAGGGTCGTTTCCCGATTGCAATAGAGGTGGACCTTGAGGCAGAGTGAACTTGAGCAGTCAGGGAGGCTTCTTGGGACACACAACTGCTTTGTGATTAGGATTAGCATAGTAGAGGCAAAGATTCTGAGATACTTGACTTTGCTTCTCAGCAGGACTTAGCTTCCCTCTGATGAGTCAGGGAGTACCAGAAATATCCATCAAGACTGGAGTAGTAGGTTCAGGAGTATGGGATTTCTGAATCTAGGATAGGAAAACGGTGGCGCGGTGACTTTCCTAACAATGTTCAAAGAGACAATTGTCGCATCGAATAACTTTGTTGATGGCGTCTGACAGGTCCGTGGGATCCTCCATGGTGAGCAACAAATCCTTGACACTATTGTTGAGGCCAAAACAAAATTGATCAATCAGGGCCCGCTCATCTTATTGAGTATCCAAGGCAAGGAGTTGGAACTTCGTAGCATAGATTGAGGCAAGACGAGACCCCTGAGAGAGACATCTCATCTTTGTGGTGGCAGCCCAAACCCAATCTATCTCGCTAAAACATGCTTCAAGATCCTCTTTGAACAACTGAAGATCCATCAGCTCCAGAACCATGACCCCTTTCATGCTCTTCTCCAGGAGAGGAGAAACCATGACAAAGCTGCACCTTTGAG
>NW_003314381.1:0-45555 GCF_000143415.4 Selaginella moellendorffii
CACTTCATATGGACCAGCATATCGATGGGAAAGTTTATCACTCTTCCCTGTCCGTAAAGGCACCAAGGTGTTCCGCCGCTCACTTGACGGAAAGATCACTCGCACAAAGACGAGATCACCCACCTTATATTCCCGGAATTGGCGATGCTCATTGGCAAACTTCTCCGCTCTATCCTAAGCTGCTTGCAAATTCCGTTTGCACACCACCAGAATCTCATCAAGTTCTGTGGCCAGATCAGTTGCCTCGGAATCAAGCTTATCTTGAACGTCCTTACTCAAATGCAATCCCAACTCCACCGCTGTTCGAGGATGCCTTCCAAACATGGCAAAGTAAGGACTTAGCTTGGTTCCACTGTGTTGGCTATTGTTGTAAGCAAATTGCACCAACGGAAGATATAAATCCCACTGTCCTTGCCTTTGACCAATGCTACAACGTAGCATATCCTCCACCACCTGATTCACACGCTCAGTTTGCCCATCCGTCTGAGGATGATCTCCACTCGAGAGTTTCAAAGTCACTTGCATAGCCTTTGCAAAGCTTTTCCAAAATCCACTAGTGAACTTTGAATCTCGATCACTAATGATGTCCTCCGGCAAACCAAAATCAGGAAAAACCTTCTCCAAGTAAACCGCAGCCAATTCTGAGGCAGTGACAGTCTTCCGAAGAGCCAACAACTGCACATACTTCGTCAACCGATCCACTATGACCCATACTTGCTCCTTTTGCCTCTGTGTTCGTGGCAAACAAGTGAAGAAGTCCATAGAGATACTACACCAACGGCTCTAAGGAATAGGTAAAGGTTGCAAAAGACCCCCCGGCTTCTCCCGTGGCACCTTAACCCGCTGACAAAGCTCGCATGATTTACAATACTTGAGGATATCAGCCTTTATATTCCTCCAATAAAAGTTGCGCTTAATCAACTCATACGTCTTCTTCCCCCCAAAATGACCGGCCTCTGGACGATCATGATAGTGGAATAAAACTTGAGTAATTAACGCATCCACCTGTGGTAAATAGACACGGCCATTGTAGTAGAGAATCCCATCCACCAATGAGAAAGGAGCTTCCATCTGGTCTCGCAAAGAGGCCACCTCAGCATCCTGAGCCTGAGCATGCTCAACCAATTGCCCAAACTCGCTGACCACCTTACTCAAATGATGACAAAATCGTGTTCGTAACGTCGTCACATGACGAACACGAGATAAAGCATCCGCCACCACATTTGTTTTTCCCAGACGATGCTCAATAGAAAACTCCCCAAACTCCATGAGTTTGACCATCCAACGAGCTTGCCTAGTGTTCAACTCCTTCTGTGTGAAAAGATACACAAGTGGTTTGTGATTTGTCAACACCACGAACACTGCACCATAAAGATAGTGCCGCCACGTCCGCAAAGCATGAACAATAGAGAGTAACTCTTGCTCATATGTGGAATAGCGTTGCTCCGCAGAATTCAAAGTTCGACTCTCATATGCAATAGGCTGTCCCTCTTGCATGAGAACTCCTCCCAGTGCATAACCACTCGCATCGCATGTCACCTCGTAAGGTTTCGATGGATCAGCAATGCGAAGCACTGGAGCCTCGATCAACAATCGTTTCAGCGCCACAAAACTCTCCTCTTGTGGCATCTTCCACTCGAATGGCACATTCTTGCGTAACAACCGCATCAACGGAATAGCCACCTCTGCAAACTTATGCTGGAAACGTCGGTAGTAACTAGCCATACCAAGAAAACTGCACAACTCGGCCACTTTAGTCGGTGTAAGCCAGTTTTCCACCACAGCCACCTTCCTTGGATCTGTCTTGACACCCTTAGATGTCACAATATGGCCTAGATATTCCACCTCCGACTTTGCAAATTCACATTTGCTCTTCTTCGCATAAAGTTTGCTGTCTCGAAGTAACGAAAGAACCTTGTGCAAATGCACCCTATGCTCCTCCATATTCTTGCTAAAAACAAGAATATCATCCAAGAAAATCTCCACAAACTCATGAAGATAACGCCCAAATACCTCCGTCATCAACCGAGTAAATGTGGCCGGTGCATTCGTCAAACCAAACGGCATAACGGTAAACTCAAAATGTCCAAAGCTTGTGTTGAATGCCGTCTTGGAGATAGATGCATCATCCATTGCAATCTGATGATATCCACTCCTCAGATCAATCTTGGTAAACACTCGTGCTTCACCAAGCTTGTCTAGGATATCATCCACACGTGGCATCGGCATCTTGTCCTTCACTGTCTTCTTGTTTAAAGCACGATAGTCAATACACATCCGCATTGAACCGTCCTTCTTCTTCACAAGCAAGACCGGAGCACCAAACGGAGACTTACTTGGCTGAATAAATCCAAACTCAAGTAACTCCTTGACTTGTCGTTGAACTTTTTGCTCCTCCGCATAACTTAACCGAAATGGACGCCGGTAAATTGGCCGCGTCCCCGGCTCCAATGTAATCCCATGCTCCACACCTCGTAATGGAGGCAATCCATGAGGAATTTCAGATGGAAAAACATCAGAAAACTCATCAAGTACATCCCGTACTGCTGCTTCTCCCCCACACGTGCCTTGGTCCCCCAAGTCACGAACAAACAGCAAGTAACTTGAAAGTGCTTTTCCATTACGACAAGCCCGCTTCAAAGATGTAGCAGAGAGCATAACAACTGGTGGTTGAACGCCCTCGCCAAACCACACATCTTTAACGCCACCATACTCCAGCGAGATACGCTTAATGCTCCACTTTATCTCTGGATCCACCTTCACCAACCATGGCATCCCAAGAATGAGATCCACACGATGGATATCCGCGAGATAAAAAGTCTCCACAAGTGTGGTTTTGCCAACCAACACTTCCAGCCCCTCGACACAAGCATTGAAATGCTGAGCAAAGGTAGCTGCACCTTCCACTGTGTATGGAACAACTCCACGTGTGTTCAGGCAATGCTCCGCAACAAACTTTGCCAAAACAAAGTTGTCATCACTCCCACTATCCAGTAAAATCCGCACTGGATCGCCACGGAACACGCCCTCCAGCATTAAAGCTGATTCACGCGTATCCTCGAGCTCCATCTTGTTCCACACACAGTTGAGTTGACGAGCAACGATCGAAAGTCTCTTCCTCCTACCGGAATGGTCGTTCTCGTCATCCTCACGCTGTAAAGCTTGCAACTTTTTAGTATCTGACTTACCGTGAGAAGATGATTGGCCATTCTTCTTGTCCTGCTGCTTGTTCTTCAACTGTGGACAATCAGCCTTGTAGTGTCCAAGTTCACCGCAATGATGACAACCCTGCCTATAATTCTTCACAAAGAACTTTTGCTTCTTGGACCCCTTTGCATCTGAAGTAGTCACCACCGACTTCAACTTGTGATGCTTGTTCCCCTCCTTGTGTCCACGGCGATCATCACGACGATTCTCGACAGAAGGACTCCGCGAACGCTTGCGAGACTTGTGCTTGTCATTGTCAAGGCGACGAGCCGTATCAAAGAGCTCCTCCAAACTCTTTGTAGGCTGAGAATGACGCAAGTGTTGCCGCATGCTCTCACTATGTAGGCCATCAATGAAGTAGGATTTGTTCTGATCTGGATCCTTCATTGGAACACGACTAATCAAGCGAGTAAGCTTCTCAATATAATCCCCGAGCGTCATTTTCCCTTGCTGGAAATGGCGAAGTTCTGTACGAGCATTCTCCACGTCGTAATGAGGGGCAAAACGTAAACGAAAAGCAGCCTCAAACTCATCCATGGTAGACACTAGTGGTTTCTTATCCGCAACACGGGACTCCTCAAGCCAATTCCACCATCGAAGACCCGCATCACGCAAAACCATTGGAATAGCCACTAAAGCCTCTGCATCTGGAGTTCCTCTAGCAGCCAAAAACTTCTTCACATTGGCTAGCCAAGCAAGACACTCGTCCACACCACCATCACCGGAAAAGGTTGGAATCTTGAGTCGATCTACCAAAGAAGGCTTACTTGGAGCGCTACCCCGTCCAGCCTCGAGTGCCTCAACACGCCCATGCATGGTATCCATCATGCCATGCATCTCGTCTTGCATCTCTTGCTGATTTTTATTAAGGGCTCGCAGCTCATGAACCACATCTTGAATGGTCCAAATCTCCGCAGCTTCGTCGGCACCATCGTCGGCACCACCATCGACAATAGGATTCCAGCGTTCAGCTTGGTCGGCCATCGCAACCAATCCTCTGATACCAATGTTATGATCCGGCGCAAAAAGACAAAGATCTAGTTGCCCAAGACTATGCTACGCCACCTCTTCAGGTTCCTCACCACCCAACCACCCCCGAGCTACCTCAAAAGCTCCACTGCGCTGCCGCTCCACTGTGAGCCCTAGGGTAGGTTAAGTCCCTTACCCTAACATGCCTTAATATACCCTTGAGCCTCCCTTTGACCGATGTTGACCACGTAGTCAAAGCTGGCGCCTAACACTCAAAGAGATCAAAATTTTACTTGCAAATGTCAAAGAGATGTTGGAAAAAGGTGTTATTCGAAAGTCATAGAGTCCTTAGGGGTGTGAACTTCATTTTGTGACAAAGCCTGATGGGAGTATTTGTTTCTATATCAACTATCGTCCATTAAATGAAATGACAATCCCTGATGTGTACCCTCTTCCTCACACTATTGATCTCTTGGATTGTCTAGGGAGAAGTCATTAGTTCACTAAGCTTGTTTTTGGGTACTGGCAAGTACCGATGGCAAAAAGAGATATTCCTAAGACTATTTTTCATACACCATTTGGTTTATATGAATTCTTAGTGATGCCATTTGGTTTGAACAATGCTCGAGCAACTTTTCAATGGATGATGGATAAAGTTCTTTGTGATATGCCAGAGGTGATTGTTGACTTCATTAATGATGTTCTGATCCACTCAGAGGGAACATAGGAGGAACACGTTCGTGATGTTCATAAAGTATTGGATCGGCTATGGGATGTTAGTTTAAAGCTGAAACAATCGAAATGCATGTTTAGGTTTAACACAACTTATCTTGGGTATTATATTTCTTGTGAGTGTTTGTAAATTGATCCTAACAAACTTGTGCCTATTCTAAAGTTCCCTACTTCGAAGTATGTGAATGATGTGTAGTAGTTCCTGGGCAAGGTGCAATATCTTAGTCATTTTTTCGATCATTTTTCTAATTGCATTGCACAGTTGCAAGCATTGCTAAAGTTATTAAGATCATTTGGATGACTTTCATTTGGTTTGCAAACTGTGAGTGGGCGTTTATAGATCTCAAAGTGCTATTGATGACTCTTCCAATTTTGGCATATCTTAACTACACTCGATTTTTCATTTTACTCGTTGATACTTCTGATATTGGTTTTGGAGGCGTATTGATGCAAGAGAGCCCGAGTGTGCTTGATCAGCACCATCCCATTGCATACATTAGATGTATATTACAACCAGCGAAAGTGAACTACTTCACGATAGACAAGGAGTGTTTAGTAGCAGTCTGGGTTTTAAGAAACTTCATGCATATCTACATAATTCTCGGACGTTATTAAAAGGTGATCATGTTACTATTACTTCATTATTGAAGCGGAAGAACTTGGTTGGTTCTACTGCTCGGTGGGCTTTGAAGCTTCAAATATATGATTTTGATGTTATTCATTGTTCGGAGAGTTTTATAGTTGATGTTAATGCCCTCTCTCAAGCTCTTTTTCCTTTTTCGCTCTTTTATCATGTTTCTGATGAGCCTATTGTTTAAGCATCTATGGATTTTCTAGACAAGGATTTTGTGCCATTGGCGGATGATGTACTTGACGTTAAATGACCCCAAAGTGTAGAGCAAGATCTACTTTCTCTTGATGAGGCTCAAAAGATTGAGCTATGGATTCGAAGACTTCAAGAAGGGTTTGAGAATCTTGCATCACTTGCTGATAACTTGTCATTCTAGCATTTACATTCTTAATATTGCCTTGAAGATGGCCTTATTTATTTTATGGGGATGCCTAATCATTTACAGCTAGTGGTGCTTTCAATGTTTATTCCACGATTTCTCTATACCTACCATGATTCTCCTGTTCTAGGCAAGCATATGGGATATTGTCGTGTGACTGAGAAGTTACCTAGGTCTTTCTATTAGCCAAAGATATGACATGATGTTATCTAGTATATGCATAGTTGCATTTGGTGCCAAACTCGTGATACTCCCCCTTGTGTTGGAGTCAATTGCAATTTCCTGTCTATTTAAGTTTATGGTGTTTGATCTTATGGTACCTTTTCCATGATCAACTGCTAGTAATGAGTATGTTATTATTACTTTTTACTACTTGACTCATTGGGTGGAAGTTAATACTCTTGCTAGTGCCTCTATAACTACTGTTGGATACTGCCTCCTCAATTAAGTAGTGTTCCAGCATTCTTGTCTTGAGTGGATTCTTTCAAATAATGGTCTTGCATTTATGGCTGAAGCATTTCATGTTTTGACATCTTAATTGGAGATCCGCCACACTTTCACAAGTGCTTATCATCCACAGTCAAACGGTTTGTTGGATGGCTCATTCAAACATTCAAAGGGATGATCGTGAAGTATGTGAATTTTCAACATTTAGATTGGGATAGTTATTTGTTATTTCTTCAGTATGCATATGTTATAGGGGTGTAGAATTTTGTTAGTGCTTCACTATATAACTCTTATATGGTCATGATCCAATATTACCAATCAAGCTAGGTTTACCTTCACAGTTGCCACAAGCTACCGATGCTAAGTCATGGGATCAGTATTTGATGAACATTCTTCCACTTGTCTGAGCAAAGTCTACTGAACACCTAGGCCATGTATAAGTGGGATAACAATGACACTACAACTTTCATCATTGTCCACCTACGGAGTACAAAAGGGATGACTTGGTGTTAGCTGTTTTCCCCATCTTACGGTATGTGGTTTATCTAAGAGGCTCCTAAAAGATCATATCAAGTGTTGCAAGAAGTTGTACCACAAGTTTATGAAGTCCAACATGATGTCCAACAGGCTGATCCTTCAGAAATTGTGCATATGCAGCGGTTGAAATGCTTCATACCAAGGGATCAAGAACAACTGATACCACTTATAGATCCACTGATGTCTCTTCTTGATGTTCCTCCAGAGGCCCATCTACGAGAGAACCCTGATATGCTTCCATTATTCCAAGAGAAGGGGATGATGTGAGGCCCAAGTGTATGGCTACAATGCCATATACTAATATTAGTGTAGTGGGGCTGTCGGATTGATTTCAATCTGAACCACTCGCTCTTGTATATAAGTTAGGGTTTTTGGGCTAATTGATATACACATTTTCTGTATTCCCTTTTCATATTCCATGCACTCACAGATGATAAGGAAAAACTTCTTAATATTATTAAAATTATGAATTATTTAAAATACCTATTTAATAAAACTTTTACCTCTAAAACCTTAACAAAATATTCTTTTATGTACTAGAATATTTTAAGTCACCCTTGACTCCCCATTGACTTGGGTGGATCTCAGATGTGAATGGCAGGGAAGTCACTTATCTAAGGCTGTACACAAGATGCTGGATCTTCATCAAATGTATGCATTCCTTTTACAATCTTCAGGCTATTAATTTTGCAAGGCAACTTCAATATGGCAACATATTGTGGCAATAGGTTTGGACTTGACCAAACCTAACCCCACCCAAATGCATGTGGTAGTGAATAGGAGAGTGGAAGTGATTGTGGTGGTATGCTCTCAAGGTGAAGCACATCACTCCCAGCCACAATTTATGGAGACAAGGAGCTCAATGCCCTAATCATCACCTGACCCAATCATCACTTGAGGAGGCAAGTCGCACATCAACAAGACACCCAAAAAGGATTGAAAGAAGTGAAGAACATGAAGACTCTTTCTCTAAGTTAAGTTGTCATTAATAGCAGTGATGTTTTCAACAAGGTCATGGTCTTTATCCTCTCTAAGCTTTACAAGATCTTCAAGAAAATGTTGCATATCCACAACATGCCTCCCCCAATGGAGGCATTGAAGGATTTGCCTACCTATGATTTTCTCCACTAAGAGAAAAAGGTGGCTATGGAGGATTTGAAGAAAGTTGGCTGCTAGAAAAAGTTGTTCCTGTTTGTGACATTGTATAAGCTCTATTTCGTTAAAGTGGGATTTATTCAGTAAAATGGGACTAGGTACAAATTTTCAAGTATTTGAAAATAACGTGAAATTATATGTTTTTGTCCAGGGGCTAGACATATCTGGGGCATGGTGACTAGCGCGGTGACTTTGTGTCTAGACTGAGTCCATCTGGTTGTATAATAAATCTCATTGTCAAGGTGAACAAGCCAAATCTGAAGCTAAAGAAGAGCGATGGCATGCGCGCACACACTATTTGTTTGTTCATTGAGCGTGTGGTGAGCTTTCCAAGATGAATGTCATTCCTATTAGCCAGACATATAACTTAATGGTGAGAACATTTAGATATTATTCAATGTTATCTTTTTCTAACGAATCTAATTGTGAAGGTGTAGCAAGAGGCATTGCTAGTCTGGAGAAGTCATTTAACTCATTTGACCCTTAGTGTATTTTCATGAAACTAAATAACATTCATATTATTAAGGAATTTCTCTAGTACCTTTTTTTTACGACATAGAGGCTTGCATTTCTTTCAAAGGTGATTTAGTAAAAGGCCTGAGGGCACATGCCATTCTATTTTTCAGACCGGTATTAAGATATACTAGTGCAAAGGGAAAAAGGTATTTGGTGATCAAGTAAATGGCATGAGGGCACACGCCATTATAAGCCTAAGCGCTAGTGGACACCTCCTTTTTGGTACTCTCAGCGGTACTATCATCCTTCTCCGGGTCAGTTATTTTGCTTTGGATTGTTGTCTCTGACGTTACTAGGGCGTTCTCAATAGTTGTTAATGTTGCCGTTTGTTCAAAAAAATGATCACCTGGAGTATAGTACGGGGAGTTTGGAAGACTTATATATTCTACATCTTCACCTATCTCCTTCTCCGTCTCCTTTTCTGCCTCACTTACAGATTTTGTGCTTGCCATGAGAACGCTCTTCACCCTAAAATATGGAGTTCGTTGTGTTATAAAAGGAAACCAACACACACGCTGCAAGGGAATGATGGTACATAAAGCACGTAAGCCCACAATATGGGTTTATGTGCCATTAATATGGGCCACACGCCATATTATTAGATTTATGCACGTGTGATTGGTAAATGCATATGTCACATCATCTTTGTTTTACCTCACACACTATATCAGGCCTAATGAACCATATCACATGTGCGCACATGCTATATATATGGAGAAGTATTATGCAAGGATAGAAAAATTCAATGCATGATTGTGGAGAGCAATGGCATGAAGCCACATGCTAAATAACATTTTAGAGAAAGAATTAAAATAGAAACATGCAAACAGTACTAAGTGGACCAAGACTTAGAAGTGCACAATTGAATGAGGTATTTCTAATAAATATTTCACTCACCTCATATAGGAATGGCTACCACTCTCAAATGGCGTATCGCCTCATGCCATCACCTCACAATTTGTTATAACAATCCGATGAATTCATATTCGGCTTGTTCACCTTGAACTTTAAGTAAGATTTGCTAGAACAACTAAGAATTTATACTTGTTATTTGTATCATCTCACCTAGGAATGGCGTAAGGCCATATGCCATCACGCCTCCTCTGATTCAGATTTGGATTGTTCACCTTGAAATAAAATACATTAGAAACTTAGTAAAGGAATATTAATGAATCTCACCTTGAACCCAGGTTATGAATGCTCTTGCTGCATCTCTTACATGGTCTGGCAAGGTGATGGTGGCACTCTGCTTCCACATCCAACCATGCACAACATTATCCACCGATATGCTCATGCTGGGATCCCTTGGATTCAGCACCCATCTCTTTTCTAGGCAATCCTTCGTATATCTGGAACATGGCTTGAACCACTCCACAGTTACATTGAAGGAGTTAGTTTCCGCGTCCTCCTCTGCATCAGTGATGCAGCGCCCCACCCATATCATTTGTTTTTTATTACTGGGTCTGACAAGCACGACCATTCCTTTGCAGACCTATACTGGATTGAATGCTGAATCCGGCTTCTTGTTCCTCGGCCCACAATAGTGATCCTAAACATCGTTATCTGTCACTGCATTTCCAGAGGACATTGTTCCGCTACTATCTGGTGCTCTGGGTTCTGGCCAAAAGGACTCTTCCAATTCTTCATATACAACCGGCCCATTTTGGATAGCAGATATAATCTTCTCCCAGTATTCGAGCAAAGGCTTGCACCTTTTAAAATAGGATTCTCCACCAAACACCAACCCCCTCTTCCAGAAGGCAATATGCTGTCTAATCCCAGCCACTATACTTTCCTGGTCTTTGATTCCATCCGGGTGCATTGGCCGTGGGGAACCCTGAGGAATCATAGGTTCCCCAGTTATGGGATCTCTCTTGAAGAGTTCAATGCTGTCCATTGGCAGCCACACTGTGTCCCATTCTCTCATCTTGTACCTCATCACTGGAGCACCGTCACGCATGCTAAAATGAAACTGAAGAGGCTTGGAGTGGCCAATCAGCGTTTCGGATCCGTCCCTGATGTAGCCTTTTACAAACCCCTTAAAGTCTGGAACCTCTGTCACAAGTGCAGCTTCAACAGTGCCTTTGATGCAATTTTGGAATTCATCGTAGAGTTGTGGGAGGGTGAGGACATTGGATCGCCGGAGGGACTCTGCCAGGTGACTGAACATGGCATCGACGTCTTCATGAGTGTGCCCAACCATGAGAAAGCCAAGTGTAACCGTTTCAAATATGCCTTTGGCAACAAGCATCGCCAAGTACGCGAAGACGTACATGTTTTTGTTCTCATTGCCAGCATTGTCTGTTTGGAGCAGAAGATGGGGTGGAAGGCCACATCGGCTGCAAGAACTTCCTTGAGATTCTGCTTCGTTTGGATGAGGTTGTGCATTCACCGGGCGACCAGCCTCGTCGGAATGGCATGAGGCCTCACGTGATAACCCTACAATCTGACGGCCAACATATTCACTGAGATGGCATGGGGCCCCACGCGATACTGCAAGCCTTTGCTCCTCCTCCAGCTGAACCCTGTATAGGGTTTGATCGACAAGGGCCTTATGCAAGGGTTGGCTGTTCAGCTCAGTCTGCGCACTTTGCAGAGACCTTAAGTGTTTTGCTAGGGACGCAATCATCATGTTTGCACCCCCGCCACCCCATAGAGGTACAAAGAAGTTCCCATAGTTCTGGGCACCATGCCCATGAGCGATTATGCCAAACAGAGACACAGGCAGCTGCATGGATGAAGAGATTGCCTTGGGGGCAGGATTGAGTCGAGGTAAGCACGTCTTTTTCTGGTCCATTTTGTCGTGGATGATGCAGAGGTAAGAGTCAGGTCTCTCCATGGAGAGAATCCTGTTATGATAATATGCAGTCCTGCAGCTTCTTTGCTCGATGTTGTGGTCGAGCCACCTTCTAACCAACGTCTCTCGCTCTTGAGCGCTGCAAGAATTCTTCGACAAAGCCATTTTGATAGCAGTGCACTCGTCACACTTTGAAAAGCTGGAGTACTTTCCTATACTCACATCCCTGAACCTGTTGCTCCACAATCTACTAAATCTAGATTGACTCAGCTTCCTGTAGCCATTACTCTGGAGTTCCCGATTCACATCTTCCAATATGGCCCCCTTGGTATACATGGAAGGGAGAACTCGTTGGGTGTCTCGTGTTCCATCTTCCAAGAGGCGGGTTTTATGTGGTTGCTACTCGCTACATGTCTTGACAAACCTCTTGAAGATTGCCTCTCCATATACAACATGACCCCTGGTTTTGTGCGTACCGTCGTTCCCATGGACTGCCTGTTGAACCCTTTGTTCCTCGAACTCAGTTTTGATTCTGTAGAATGTGGTTCGAGGGACTCCATAAATGATTCTCCATGCCTTCATGCAGACCAAACCCCTCTGGAAGACCATGCCCCCCACTTAATGTTCTGAAGCATCAACAGATGACCGTAATGCCTCATACACAAAATTGCGAGCTGCCTTCCAGGACAATGTCTTGTATCTTGCTCTCTCCTTTTCAATAGCATTCCAATCAGCATGTTGACAGCACCTCCTCTTGCAACAAGCAACTATCGAGACCATTCGAACCTCCATCGCCATTTTCTGCCTTTTCGGTTCGTTGCTCAAATCCCTTTGGCTGCGCTTTAGGAAGGTGTACTTTCTTTTCCCATGAAGAGATGTTTTGTTATCAGTTGTAGTGGTGTTTGATTGTGAATCCTTCACATTCTCAAACACTAAATGCCTCAATTTCCACTGCATAATGCTTCTAATAGTCAGACTGTTTTCTTCTGTGTCAACAACCTCTAAAATCGCAACTCCAATATCATCCCAGCCCAATTCTTGATTAGCAACCGCATCTCTTGGATCGACAACTGTGGCTAAGCCCTCAGCTACCACCTCCCCCTCGGGGTTGTTTAGAAACACCTTTGCCTGAATCCATGTAGCATGGTTCTTAAGATCCACGGAGGGAACATGTGTCGCACTTGCGCTGTCCCCAACATCTGCTTTCTTCTGAAGATTTTTCAAGGCAACAACAACATTTACCCCGACGACCATCTCTCCTCGTTCAATAGCGACCACATTCCCATCGAAGACAGTCTCTACTGATACAGCAGCATTGCCTTCCCCAAGCCTTTGACAGTGTATAACAAAGTTTCGATCCATAGACACAAGGGTCCCTTTTGCAACTCTCTTCCCACCATTCAAAATGTAAACTTTTTCCCCAACCCTGAAGGCCATTTTGAAAGTGCAGAAAAGAAGTTAAGACCATACAAAAAATGATTGGAGAATGGCCTAAATCATAACATACCAAACAACCTCAATAGCATGAGGCCACATGCCATTATTCAAACATGCTATTGACACCCACGTGAAATTTCGCATTCACAAAATTGGCATGAGGCCTCATGCCATCTTGATAAGCACACAGCTGCAGGCAAGTAAAAACATACATGACAATACCTTAGCCATGAAATTGCAAGGGCGCAAGATGGCATGTGGCCTCATGCCATTCCTAAATGTGGTCCTAGGCCCAAGATGGCATGTGGCCTCATGCCATTTCTAAATGTGGTCCTAAGCCATTCCATGGTGAACATACCAGGAAGCACAAGTGCCGAATATCAAGAGGAAGCGGTAGCCACACCAAAGACAGTGCCGCTCGCAACACCGCAACTACTCGTAGCGCCGCTCGCAACACCACAACTGCTCGTAGCGCCGCTCGCACAAACTGCCACTCGCATAAACTGCCGCTCGCAATGGTGCTCGCAATGCCGCAACCGCTTGTAGACGCATAAACCACAGCTCACAACGTCGCTTACACAAGCAGCGCTCATTGCGCTCAGCGGAACCAAGAACACGGCGCACAAAAATGATAGACCTAGGAATGAGTTCGAGAATTCAAAAATAACACACGCTTGAACGTCACATCAAATCCTCTGACAAACCAGATCTTATGATTCCTCTGACAAATTTCAAACTGAGTAGCTTCTAGACTTTGCTGTCGGAGGTTGAACTTTGTCACATGATGTCCTTGCCTCGATCCAGCTGTGCCATGTTAGTGATTCTAACTTTGCCATGCCGTGTCAGTGATCCGCGCCAAGATTATTCGCCGTGTAAAGGAATAATTATGCTGTGTGTGTACGTCCATTTATGGCAATATAAGGCCACACGCCATTCAAAGAATAATACTAGTCGAGCATTTTTTGGTGCATTTTTGGGTTCAAAATTGCATGAGCCCACACGCTATAAAGTTTACCTGTACCAAAAATAGAAACAGCTTTATTTACTTGGGAATTTAAGTGGTTGAGGCATTTTTAAACTTACAAACACATGCCCTACTTACATTCCTTTGGTTGCTTAAAATTCAAAAATATTATAAACCTTTCTTTTTGCATTTTCAATGTTTTCAATTATGGTTTTTGATTTTCGCAGGACCAGCCTAGTAATCTATTTGCATCCTGTCATGTTTATAGCTAGCTTTCGTTTGTCCCCTTCGCTAGCCTGAGATACATTTGCTCGGCATCTGCCTCTTACAGCATTTGCCCAGAAAGGGCATCTTTCTTCATGCAGCATTTGCCACATGTTTAGGGTTTAGGGTTTAGGGTTTAGCAATTCAGTAGCTTGATAAACACGCAAATACAGAACTTGATGCAAAATCCTTTGATATGTCACAATGCCCCTAGGACCATAAACACATTTCAATAGAGAGGGTCCTTTCATTTCATAACTCCTTATGTAGATCTTGGTGAAACCAGAGTTAGTGAAGTTAGTTTCTTGTGATCCCGCATCTGATTGTGATATCCCTTTGCAGTGTCGATGGAAAGGTCAATGCACACCAAACTGTAAAATCTTGGAGCAAAATAACGGTCGGATCTATGGCAAATGCCCCTGAAACATTGTAAGGCTCGTGTGGTCTCATGTGGTGTCCGATTGAGATGCTTCTTTGCAGGGTCATCAAGAAATACATTGTATACCATTCTGTAAAATCTAGTTGCAATCTAATGGTTGGATCTCTAGAAAACTCAAAAAAATCTCGCGCATGTCAGAATATTCTAGGAAAATACTCCTATGTGCCCCTGAAAATGGCATGCGGCCCCACGCCATTCAAGAGATAACGCCAGATGACGCCGAGCATTTTTTGGTGCATTTTTTGGGATTTGTATACCATTCTTTATTTAGCTGAACATCTGGCATTTTTGGAAATACAAGATGCTTTGGAATATCCAATCATGCATGGTATAAATATAGCGAGGGTATTAAATGATATCCCAATCATGATCTTTCTTTTGGATTTCGCGTGCATGCAGTCCGAGGAATGATGACGTTGCGGATTTCTTTTGGATTTCATGTGCATGCATGCGTGCGGCGATCCAAAAATTAATGGTGGCGCCCAAGTCCGAGGAATGATGACGTGGCGGGATTACCAACCGTCGTGACATTTCGCGCGTGTGAGGTTAGGTTTTGCATTTTGCTTCGTACTCGCGCTCGCACACTCGCGCTCGCATCGCGCTCCCACTCACGATCACGCTCACATTCGCGCTCATCTACCTTCTCTACAGGTTTCTCGTGTGCATCGGTGTCCACTCGCGCTTGCATCACACTTGCGCTCGCATCGCGCTCGTGTGCATCGGCGTCCACTTCAAGACACACCCAGTTTGTAACTTTGCCGCCAACTCTGCCGCCCACTCCGCCACCCACACGCAGCCCACTTGGCGTCTCGGGAGATTTCAGCGCCACTCTCCAACTGTAAGTGGCAGAGTAGCCTTGCTGCTAAGATCCGCTGCACACACAGTGCACATTCGCTAGCAAGTCCGGCCTCGATTGTCACGCCTCCATTCGGCTTCAAATGGTAAGTCTTTTAGGCCAAGTAGAAAATGGCATGAGGCCACATGCCATTCAGTAGCAACATTGGCATGCACCGATTGGGCTCTCGAGTGCAGTCCGGTTACAGATGGCGTGTAGCCTCACGCCATCTTAGGATGCAGCCTCAAGACATCTGATGCAGTGGTGAATGGCGTGTGGCCTCACGTTATTTCCAGCTGCTAGCTTTTCATCTGTCAGCTCTAATTGTTGTGCATTTCTGAACAGGTGAGGAATTGCATTCTTCTTCCAGCCACTGTCAATGTGGATGCAGAGAAGGGGGAGGAGCTCACCAGTTGGACTTTCGGGATGGAAGGCGAGGATCTGAGGCTGTACAACACAGATGGTGGGAGAAAAGATTGCATGGGGATCCTCATCCAAGTGACAGACACTCCATGCAGTTCCATGCAAGAATATGGACTGGCACTTGTGGTAGAGACAGCGTCTGCCTTCAAGATCCACCTTGCACATCCTAGCGGCTTCCCGGAGGGGGGCAGCGGCTATGAGGAATTCCTAGAGGGAGCTAGAGAGAGGTTGTCCAGGAGGCCCACAATTTCAAAGACGATGCGGGTCTATGAAGATCACATGGAATCCACGGACCTCACCTACGGCGATGTTCAAAAACTATATTCCAACATTGAGCCGTTGAGAGTGCCTCCAGTTCGCGAAGTGAAGGGGAAGGGGGTCAATTTGGAAACTACCCCGAAGCAGAAAAGGGTGGTCAAGCTCAAGCCGACGTCCGACTCTCCTGCTCCAAAAAAGAAGCTACTCGGTGATGCCATTGCCTCGGGTTCGAACACTACACCCACAAAAAAGAAGAGCCGCAAAGAGTAGAAAGAGCAAGAAGAGGCAGCAAAAATCGTCGCAGATAATAGTACTTGTTACTATTCCAACAAAGTATATACAATCGACGTGAGCCGTATCGACATCCAAAGCAAATACAACCACAGGCTAGTATCTAATGAGTGGGTGGAGAAACTGAAGCAGAAGATGCTGGCAAGTCCAGTAACACCCGACATCGCAGACGTGATCCCCTACTACCGAACAATGAAGGGCGAGACGAGGTTTCCAGACTTGATCAATAGGAAGGTGTTGGACGATCAGAACATCCGGTTCTATGCCGTCTCTGGGCAGCATTCTAGCTTGGCAATGCAAGAGATAGTTGTGGATATTATGGTGGGCGAGGAGGTGAAGAAAGTCTTCAAGACAAGAGTTGTCCGCCTGATAAAAGGCAACTCGCCCCTCTGATCTATCATATACATCTCCCACGCGCAGAATGTCAAGCAAGAAACGTGCTACAAATCAGGTCTGCACGAGACATTGGCACGAACACGAAAGCTCTAGGTTCAACTGAAGAAGCCACAAAAACTAGGACAAGGACGTGCACTAGCAACTAGCGCCTGGCATGTAAGCCTCGTTGCATGTGGCATAGCATGTGGCCTCACGCCATTTCCATTGCAGGAATTCTCGAGTCGTCTCTCGAAAACACTGGGGGTCAATGACACACTCAGCATCCATAACATTCTACTCGCGACAAAAGTTATTTTTGACAAATGGGTAGATGTGCTGAGGAGGTACCATGATGGGGAGTTACTAAACTCAATGGGTGTGGAGGACGGCCGGAAGCCCAATGATTTGAAGCTCAATGCCTTGCGTTTCTCGCGGTCTCTAGACGACGACGACCTTCTGACAGTGGCTAATGCTCTTCTACGTGGTGAGGTAGTCTTCAACAAGACCAAAATGACTCCCGGCCATATTGTGACATACGAGGACTTGTGCACGACTCTAAGAGCTCGTGTGCTATTGAAGGATTGGATCTTCGAGCAAGTGGCCATGGAGAGGGTGAGCATCGACACCACGCAAGAGATGATGGAAGCGCTGGATTTGTCAAATGAAGACATCGACGAGTACGTGAAGGGGGCCCCCAAGTTCATCGATCTGCTGCGGGATGCCACGAAAAGTAAAGCTGAGAAGTTGGATCAGTATCCAAATTTCATTAAGAGGGATGTCGACCGCCGGCTTCAGAAACAGCTCGACCCCGCAGTAGAAGCCTATCGAGAACCTGACCGAGTATACGTGAATTCGGATGAGGATCAAAGGTGGAGGAGCATCATTTCCCGCGGAGATGAGTAGGTCAAGAACATCTTTTGTGTGATGAACTTCACAAACGAGGAGATCACTCATGCAGACAAAGTCAGCTCCATCATTGACTTAATGGTGGGACTTGCGGAGGTGGAATCTTCAGTCCACTATATGATCTACGACTCCAAATCCTATCACAAGTTCTGGAAGGCCTTGAACGAGGTGAAGGCTCGGTTGAAAGGCAAGGAGATGCGGGAGATCCATGGGATAATGGCTAAGAAAAAGATACCGACGAATGTCTGCATCTTCACACTCGCCCTTGTTATTGGTCCTGCAGCAGAGTGGGACTGGAGTGACTTCCCAGCTTCGTTCGACAAGGCCGATCGAATTGATCTGAGGGACGTCAATTTACCCGTGCCTGAGGAACTGAAGACGGCTATGGAGCTTTCGAATCCAAAGAAAGCTCCAGGTGCAGCATGGGAAATGCTCAGCTGGGTCTTCAACGCAATAGCGGGTGGGTCACCTGCTTCCGACTCCAAGGGCAAATGCATTGTCGAGTACAACTGCGGCGGACTATTCTTTCGAGCCGCACTACTCAAGGGTGTCCCGTGTGTTGCGGTGACAAACTCCATTGAAGAGGTGACTTCAATGGAGCATATAATTACAGTTGCCAAAGAAAAACAGTATCTTCTCTGCGAACTTGGTGAGTACGCACTTTAAGTTTAAATGTTATCTCACAAGCTCTGTATGCAGGAGCGTGGCCACCCCCAGATGCTGAAACGGCGTTAACAGCTACTGTTGAAGATACCCATGTTGGGCTGAGCTCACAACCTGCACAAGGTAAGGTCACGTGAGGCCTCACGCCATTTTCATTATAGATCGTTGTGAATATTCAAACACGAGGACTGAAAAGCGCACTAGTGGCGCGTCGAAGAAGGACAAACAGACAAGCAATAGGAAAAAAAGAGGTACAAATTATATTTGCAATGGCATGTGGTCTCATGCCATTCCTTGCAGGAGACACTTCTTCAAAGGCAAAATAGGCAAGCACCAGCCAAGCTCAAACTAACAGTGGTCATAAAAAGCGAAAGCACGTTGGACAGTCGTCGGGATCAGAGGCGTTTGATTCGAAAAGGAAGAAGGGCAATGAAAAGATGATAGGTAATGCCTCGCGGTTATGGCGTGTGTGCTCATGCCATTCATTGCAGATCAAGGGCTGAGTGAAAGCAGCCAGTCACCACCTCCTGACTCAGATTCCTATAGCGGACTCCCCTTCCCCAATCTCAATGGAGAGGTACAATGGATGAGGGATGCTTTTCAAGTTAGGGCCATGTTTTTCTCATCTCGTCGTCTTCGAAGGGTGCAAGAACATGCAGAAACCATGTTAAGATAGTCGGGTGAGGATACAGTCGTAGGTCACATACTAAAACAGGCTATGGATGTCTTGTATTTTGAGATGGAGACTTGGCTAGATGATTTTCCCAAGATGGTCCTGGAAGAACAAGCCATCCAGCCTGAGCAGCCTATGGAACAAATGTAGGAGGGGGATGAGGAGCCAGAGAAAGATAATGAGCAGGAAGAGCAGAAGGACGAAGAGGAGGACAAAGAAGAGGAGGACGAAGAGGAGGACAAAGAAGAGGACGACGAAGAGGACTTGGATGGTCCTCACAATGGTGACGATCACAATAACGATGACGACGATGATGACGACGATGGCCAGCCTGAGGTGGCCAAAGAGCAGCAGAGGAAGGTCATACAAGACAAACCATCAGGTAAATAATAGTACATCCATTCCTAACCTTTTACCATTTCTAACATTGTCCATGTAGGTCGCAGAGCAAATGGTAAGTAGAGATTATTCAGTTGAATTTATAAACTCTAGCCTTTAGTGTCGAGGAAGGATAGTGCCAAGCAAGGGTCGAAACGTATGTCCAATCCTTCAGAATCAGCAGTGCGCCCAAGTGATATCAGTCCTAGTTCCTCAATAGCAGTTGATGGTAAATACAGTATAGTCGATTCAATGTGATAATGAGTTTGTTTTTAGTAGCACGGGAGGATACCATCTCAATCAAAGGGAGATATTTGGACATGCATATGGATCCGCCAGTGGACTCTACTTGCCTGCAAGAGTCATCAGAGCTGGTGGAGGCTACTATCCATATCAACGCCAAGCAAGCTGACCACACTCCACTTGATGCTGCCCATACCACTGAGTCAATCTTGTCCACGTATCCAACTGACGGTGACCAGGTGCCATTGGACCCGCATGAGGCCGCCCCAGCCGCCAAGCCGGTCGTATCCTCATTTCCAACGGACTCAACGTGTGCCCAATAGTCTGACTACGTGCCGTTGGAACCTCCCTACACCGCCCCTGCTGCCTGTTCGGTCATGTCCACTTTGCCAACGGAGGCACCAGCTGAAATGGCGTGTGATCACACGCCATCAGAACCACCCCATGCCACTGTTGAGCCAGTTGTACCAAAGTCTACAGCTGAAATGGCATGTGCCCACACGCCATCGGATGCGATTGACCCCACATTGCAGAGGAGAGTATTTCTGCCCTTCACGTTTCCTCGACCAAAACCCTCTCAACGACCATCGGGAGCACCATTCGCTAATATTGTAGATGGTAAAATTGACTTGTACCATTTTTTATGCTGACGCATTTCATTTCAGAGTCACGGCGAAGGTACTGTATCGTTTTTGATCTGAACGGTGTCCTTTTCTCCCATGAGCGTGGCTTGTCCTCGAATGTCACTGCACCCTCCAAAGCCTACGGTCGCAAGTTGGTCAAAAGAGACAGATTCACATTAATCACACGGGAGAAACTGCGGGATCTAATAATGACCATGCGACACTTAAAACAGAGGGCCAGGTTCAATTTGCAATTGGGAGTTTGGACATCCATGATGCGCCACAATGCATTAACATTGCTACAGATGATGCACGATCAGACGCGAGTAATATTACCATTTGACTTTCTCCTAACGCAGGAGGATTGCTTGACTATGGTCCATGTGAGGGGTAGCAAGCCCATCTTCGTCAAGCCAGAGGCTGTAGTGATGAACTGGACTGCTAGGTTAAGTGAAATCCTCATCATCGATGACTCGCCGATTAAAACTGTAGCGAACACGCACACATATGCAGTGCACCCCATCTCTTGCAATATGGAAACTAGGGAGAAGAAACCATATGTTCTGGGGGACCTTGCAAAACGGCTTGGAGCGATGGTGATAGAGAATCGGCCAGTCCAGGAGGTGGCTGCAGAAATCAACCAAATGGCAGATAGAATGGTATATCAGAAGCTATTTGATCGGACAGACACCAGTCATCATTTATGGCATGTATATTGTCTAGCCAAGCACTATCCGCATCTCCATAATCTGCTCAACCGGATGGGTTCTTCGACCACTGAACATGAGCATGGACGTATTAGAGAAGAGATGGCATTACTATTGGGTTTAAATCCTGATAGTGTGGAGAGTGATGAAATTCCAAGATTATTGTATAGGCATTGGAGGCAAAAAATAACAGTCTGAGATGGCATGTATTTATTTAAAAATGTAACTTATTATGGCATGGGGTTCCATGCCATTGTATTAATATTAAAAGACAATTCTTTGAGAGGATTTGCATTATACTAGAAGTGTTACAGCATGTTATTGGAAGTCTACGAAGTTGTTTTATTAATAAGGGGAAAGTAAAGATTGAATGGGGACTTGGGCTCCACCTAGACTCGGAGCAATTGAGCTAATATTAAAAGGATGGAAAGAAATTGGACGACGATGACAAGGAGAAGAGAGAGGTGAAGCAGTGGCAGGGGGAGGAGAAGTGATTGAGTAGACATTTCCTTGTTTAAAATAAAATGGCATGTGCCTCAATGTAGTTGAATTTTGTTATATTTATATACTATATAAAGGTTTGGAAACCTTATTTTACAAGTGGGATAATGACAATTCCCACTTTAACGAAATAGAGCTTGTATGCTATATGTGTTAAAACCAAATGATAGACAACAAAATGACCTCTTTCACCTTGAGCATTTAAGGCCTTTGATAATTTTTCTTGGAGAGTTTCTAGCTCTAGGAAAGGAAGTTTATGAAGGTATTATGACATCCACTTTAACAAGCATAGCATTCACCACTCTCATATATGGTCTGTACTTCAGCTTGATAGGCATCAATTATTGTGTGCTACTCTAAAACATGGCATGCCATGTCATGTAAGTTCATAGTCCTATTCAAAAATGTCTTCTATGATATTTATAATGCTGACAATAGAGCATCAAGATTCAATTTTCTAACATATATGATTATGGAATGAGATTTAAATATATTGTCACTATGAATCTTTGGAATTTTAGGAGATAAATAGAGATAAAATAGCCAATAAAGGCTCTCTTATTAAGTAATTACCATTAGCTTTTTTTTAAAAAGTGTGCCATATATGATATTAGAGTAAATGGCATGGGTTAAATTCTTTAGTGCTATTTAAAATATTCTATATAGTATATATTTTTACCCTTAAAATTGAAATTGAAAAGTCCTTGCAAAGGCTCTTTAGGTTAGTTGAAGTCATTCTTCTCTTTATGAATAAAATGAACAATAATATCCTTAATACCCTAAACCAATTCAGCTAAAGGGCAATCCAATCTTGACTAGATCATGGCATTTTTCCCTTTTGCAGGAGAAGAACCAATAATAAACCTATTTCATCTCAAGAAAATTTTAAATATGTGAAGATTTTATAATATTCCTCCAAAATATTATATCAGAAGTTCATAAGACTTGAACCTCTCTTATACAATCTTATACCATATTGGCTATTGTTGTAGGCAAATTCACTAATGAACTTTGGCTAATATAATAGAGTAGTATATCCTCCACCACCTAATTATGTGCCTTCTATATGCCTTTCACTAATGTCGCTAATGTTAACCTGTATAATCCTGGTAGATATGGGGCTGGAAAGCTAGCCCAAATCACCTAGAAAACTCATAAAGACTAGTGCTCTCATAGAAAACATCTCAGCCCTAAGTACAAACTATATATATATATATATATTGGAATTTACTAATCCCCATGTATATGGCACTCTCTATTAGGAAAGTCATCTCAACATTGTGAACCAATATGTGTTCAAGGATAACTAGAAGACTAAAAGGACACTAGTAGGATAAGAAAAACAACATCTAAAGCAATCCATCAAAGGTAACTATTGAAACTTTGAAACAAATGCAAAAGCACAAACATAACTATGAGTTGAGAGTAAATTTATTCTCCAGCAACTTCAAGATCATTTAGAACTCTAAACTCAACACAGAAACTCAAAATGGATAAAATAACCATCATTTTGTGTCGCGAATGTGACTTTGAGTATCGAAAGATATTTGTCAGCCAGTCCTTACGGATACTCTTTCTATGCCACGACGGCAGGAGGTGGTTCCCTTTATAGTCTCCACCCAAGTTAGTTGAGAAACTGGTCAGCACATGTGCACTTAGACTAAAAGGGCACTAAGGAAGGAAATCTTAAGTTGTCATTAAGTCAAGCATACTTGACACGGTGACGATAAACTCATGTTGTTGGCTTGCACTTGTTAGTGTTGGGAACCCCCTCGATATTGAATTTAGTCCTTCAATATTGTTATATGATAGCTTACCGTGTCTACCAAACACCCTCACTATCATACCTTTGTGTTAGTTTCATTTTGGTCCCAAATGCTATTTATGGAAAGTGTTTAGATTCACTCATTTAGCATATCTACAGAATGTAAAGATTGGCTTGAACACAATAGTATTCTGTAAGCGACTTAATTTTCCATTCTACTTTAGTCATTTAACCACACCTTTGACCACTTAGAGGAGTCTCATTCACAACCTCCTTAAGTCCAATTCAGGACTTGGGACTTGCTAGCCTCGAGGATGGCATCCATGCCAGTCATCCCTTGCACTTAGTCCAAGTGCTCCATGTGTCCGGTCCTAAAACTAACACCCAAAGGTACCACTGACATATCGGCCCGTTACGCTAAGGCCATGCCCATTCACCTTTGCCGCACTAGTGGTCCAATACCACTTGCATCACAATCCTGTCTCTCCAAGACTGAGCCATCCGTCCACGAGTGGTCAACCCAGATCCACTCCTTAGCATCCTTAGGATGCCTATAGACATGGGGAATAGCCTTCCCCAATATCCCTTTGTCAGTTCCTACCAAGTCCCTTTTCTGTCCATGGCTATATTTGCCAACACTGCCACTAGATCAAGGCCCACAGGCCCGACCACTAAGTCCCATGGTCCTCTGGGACTTCCTCACCATGTGACTGTATCCTTAATCACTACACTAGAGGACTGCTCCTCCTCCTTTCCCCCATTTGGGACTTTGGGACAACATTTCGAAACACCGTGGGCCTATGCGAGCCCTGTGGGTACTCTTCCCACATTCCACCTTTAGGTGCTCTAGCCATGGGCTTAGAGCGAGGTTCCGTTGAGCCATGCCTAGTATCCAAGTAGGTAGTGCCACCCACACTTGGACTGGGAGCATCAGCCAGTCGATCTCCTGGGGGAACTAGAGCCGGCTCTTGAACACTTCACCAAGCTACCCCGCTTGTCGGTCTGTATTCACTCTAGTCTTGGACTTCCCAGTGGGCAGCTCATCACCCAACACTGGGTCTGGCCTTCTTGGGCCAAACTAGCCTTTCCTGGCCAAACTGGCTCCACTGCAGTCCTCCCCCTTATTATACTTTTGGAGCTCACCAAACCCCCCAGGGTTTGGGAGACGAACGCTTTGGGCTTTCACCCTCTCAGACTCGGACTTGGACTTGGACTCGGACTCAGACTCGGACTCGGACTCGGACTTGGACTCAGACTCGGGCTTGGGCTCAGTCTCGGCCTTGGCCTTGGTCTTGGTCTTGGTCCTGGTCTCGGTCTCGGTCTTGGTCTCGGTTTTGGTCCCGGTCTCGGTCCCGGTCTCAGTCTCGACCTCGGACTCCATCTTGGGTCCTTCTCGGACTCCATCTCGGATTCCATCTCGGGTCCATCTCGGACTCCATCTCGGACTCCGTCTCGATCCATCTCGGACTCCATCTTGGACTCCACCTCGGACTCCTTCTTGGACTCCACCTCGGACTCCACATCGGACTCCATCTCGAACTCCAGCTCGGGTCCATCTTGGACTCTCCCACGTGTCATGTATTGGTCCTTTTGGGTCCCTTTTTGGAGCCTTGCTTATGGCTTGCTTCATATTTGTTCCTCGAGCACTTTGTTGTGAGTTCCACTCCCGCTCTCGACCTCTCAAGTCGGAGCTTTTAGTCCAAATGTGTTATGCTCGTTTGGCTTTCACTTCGGCCACTACCACGTGGCACCCTTCCGGCTCCACTTTGGGGCCTAGGGATTTTGTGTCTCACATATTCGACCCGTGTCCAAATTCGTAATCTAGGGACATTCCATATTTAATAAGTTTTAAGATTATCCCAGAGACTAAACTTCTAGTACTAAGGAAGGCTTAGGGTGAAATCCTAAAGCATGTGTTCCTCAAGGGGGGGGGGGGGGGGCAGGGGGGAGGGGGAGCTAGGGGGCTTATAGGGGGTTCCAAATGTATAGTAGGGATAGTGGTTGGAATGTATGTTCGACCATTTGAGACATTAGTTTGGCTCTTGCTAGGCTGTGTCGCTCCATGTTCTACATCCGGCTTGGGTCTAAGCCTAAGCTCCATGCTGCTCTAGTCGGTGGGGTACCCTCCTCCTCGCATTAGGCCACCGATATACCAAAATTGTGTTAGACACCATCTGACACCATTTTGTGTGTAGGTGTTGGATACGGGGAGCTGGTGCTCGTGGGATTGTACCAGACCCTTGTTTCATAGCGCAACGGGCTTGGAGTTCAACTCCAAATTCAAATGCGCTACATTTGTTATTAGAGGAATTGTCTTAGTGATTCCTATCCAACTTTTATCGGATTTTCTAACTCAAGTTGCATATGTAGAGACTTTTCTAGTAGATTCGAAGTGACTTGTGTAGGATTAGTTGGATTGCACCATTTGGTAAGAACATTGTATATATGTTCAACTACTAATAGAAGCATGTATGTAGTTAGCAGGATGGTGAAAAGGAAATGTACTGATGATGCTAAAACCTCTAGACGGGTAAATGGAGAGGAGGAAACTCCTGTTAGAGATGCTGTGGAAAAAGTTGAGGCTAAGTCAGAAGAGGAAAAGCCGGATGCTACAGTGCTACAGTGTACAGTTCAGGAAGTTAAGATTGAGAATTTGCGAAGGGAAGTTCGCAAATTGAAGAAGGAAAATAAAAAGAGGAAGAAAGAAGCTGAGGCTGCTAAACCAACTAAACCTAAACAATCGGACTCCTCTTCAAGTTCTGAGGACGATAAAGTTTTGCAACCACCCCCGGTTGCATGAGTTTCAAAGTTCAAGCCCCCAAAACCACCCAATTTTAGAGGCGTGCGGGACTATCAGGTTTTGGAAAATTGGGTTTACGATATGGAAAACTATTTCATAGCGGCAAATGTAGATGATTGTACAAAAGTTGCATGCACGCAATCCTTTCTCACCGATCATACTAATACTTGGTGGCACCAGGTGTGTGCTGAAAAAAGGTAGACTAGAAGTTGGACCAAGATGTGGTCTTGTATCCATAAGGAATATTTGCTGGATGATCTTGGTCTGAGACTTTGCGTGAAGCTGCGGCAGTTAAAGCAGCGAGGGGACCTCATACATTACGTTAATGTGTTTGCTTAAAAGCGTATTATGATTGCAAATATGAGTGACGAAGATGCTCGGAGTTATTTCCTAGAGGGCTTAAGTTCACTTTCTCGCAATAAGATTTTGAAGTTTAAGCTGAAGACGTACCTAGAGTGTAAGGAGGTAACACAACAAGTTGCCTTTAGCCATTCACTCATGGAACAATATCAGCAGCCATATGCTGGTACCTCGAACAAGAATAAGAATTCTAGGAATAAACAAGGTGATCGAAAATAGAGGGTGGAAGGTAGGTTTTGCCTTGGGGGCTCACAAGCAACAGTTAACAAAGGTTGTGGTAGTGGTTGGAAACCACCAGCAGTTTCTTCTAGTCCTAAGCCCTTTGTTCCTCCTCTTGATGGGTACAAGCAGCAACAACTTATGAAACTTGCTCCTAGCGGAATGGGTAGTGTGGGTCATTGCTTCCATTGTGGAGAGTCAGGACATAGGTCCTTGGAATGTCCCAACAAGCATAAGATAAAGTCTCATGTTAATATCATGAGGGAAAACAGTGGTGGTGAAGTTGAAGGGGTTGATGAGTTGGTCAATGCAAACTATGAGGAAGAGGAGGTGAGTTACTTTGTTGCTTTCCTTAAGTTTTTCTCACAGTCAATGCAAACACTAATCCGTTGATATATCTGGTAGGCTTTATTTGTGGAAACCGAATCCGAGTGATAATTAACACGAGAGCTACACATAGCATGATATCTGAAGACTTAGTTAAGTTGTTAGGATTGAATGCTGAGCAGATGTCACCTATGCACTTCCGGTTTGCAGAAGGTGGGCAAGTAGTCAGAAAATTTTTAAGTGATGTTCCAATAAAAATATCCAAGTGGAAAGAAAGAGTGGACTTGATAGTGTTGAAGATACTAGATTTTCAAATGGTGTTTGGTATGGATTTCTTCAACAGATATATAAAAGGGATTTACGGTGCTGGACAAAGTTGCATCATATTGAAGTCAGAAGGACATCCCTATGTGTCCTTCCAGTTGCAAAAGTGTTCCTCAAAGAATTGGGATGCTAAGTTCCTGACTGTGAGAGTTGCTCAAAAAGCAACTAAAAAGGGATGTTGGACCTTTTAGGTTCAAGTGATGGAAACTGATGGTGTTGGTGACTCAGTTCGAATTGGTGATGGGGTTGATCCTGTACCAAAGAAGATATTGAAGAGTTGTTGGCAAGGAATCAGGATATCTTTCCAAAGGATTTGCCACCAGGGCTAACTCCTATCCATGAGGTTGATCATTAGATTGAGGTCATTCTAGGTTCTACACCACCTAAAAAGGCTCTGTATCATCTGAACATCAAGGAGATGGAGCATTGGTCCTTTTTGTTATGAAAAAGGATGGAACCACGAGGATGTGTATTGACTATCAGGCACTCAATAAAATCAAGGTCAAAAACAATTATCCTTTGCCCCGCATTAATGACTTGTTTGACCAACTCTTAAAGGCTAAGTATTTTAGGCGGCTTAATTTGTAGTCCAGGTATCATCAGATACGGGTAGCAGATCAGGATGTGAAGAAGACAGCCTCTAAGACTCAATATGGATCTTAGGAGTTCTTTGTCATACCGTTTGGGTTATGCAATGCTTCGGCAATGTTCAACACTATGATGGATAGAATATTCGGAGATTATTTGGACACATTTGTTGTCCTATACATCGACAATGTTGTAGTCTTCAGCAAAATGTTGGAGGATCATTTGAAACACTTGGAGCTAGTGTTTCAAAAGTTGTGCGAACATAAACTGTATGCTAAGGAAAGTAAATGTGCTTTTAGACAATTGCATTTAAAATTTCTCGAACATATAGTTGGTGGTGGCACAATTGAGGTAAATCCAAAGAAGGTGGAAGTGGTGAAGTCTTGGGAAGTTCCGACCACTATATTAAATGTTCGTTCCTTTCTCGGTTTAGTAGGATACTATTGCAAATTTGTCCTCAATTTTGCAAGAATTGCTCTTCTGTTGACTGAGTTGACAAAGAGTAGTATACTATTTCATTGGACACTAGCTTGTCAATGTACTTTTGTACAATTGAAGGAGATCTTGACTATGGTTCTTGTTTTTAGGATCCCGAATCTTGATAAACACTTCGAAGTGCATTGGGATACATCTGGCTATGCTATTGGTGCCGTGTTACAGCAAGATTGTGATAAAGTGATTAATGTTATGCTTGGTTGTCCCGTTATGTTCTATTCCAAGAAATTGGATGAAACCCAACAAAGATGGCCAATGCATGAGAAAGAGATGTTTGTTATAGTGTCGACTCTGGAACACTAAAGACACTACTTAGGTGGACACACCAAGGTTTATACAGATAGTAACACACTAAGCTACTTTGCTACGTAGCCTAAGTTTATGCCAAAGCAGGCTCGTTGGTAAGAGAAGCTTGTTAAATATGATATTGAAATCATATATAAACCTGGTAAAGACAATATTATTCCAGATACATTGAGTCGTCATGCTTAGGTTCGGGCAATATCGGCAATCAGTTTGGACTAGTTGGAGGATGTTCGGGTTTCATATGGAAGTGATCCATTGGCGAAGGCAATCTTACACCGTGCAGAGTTGTCAAAGCAAAAACCTGGTAGCGAAGCGGCGAAAGTTGCTAGTCAAACCAATGCGAAGCTTCACTTCTCAACTCAGGATGGGCTTATATTTTATAAGCAAGAAATATTGTATCTTCCCTCTAAGGATCTACAGTAGTTGTTTCTACGGGAACATCATGATGTTCTGGCAGCAGGACATGGTGGAAAACGCAAGACTCTTGCTTCATTGAAAAAGAGATTTTTCTGGTTTGGTATGGAAGGTGATGTTGTAGTGTGTTGGTCCCGGCTATTGAGACTTATGTGGAGCAATTACGCCAAGGTTGGTCTAGAGTTGCTAAGGCGATGGGCAAAGCTCAAGATAGGTATCGATATGATAAGGATTAGCATTGTCGTGATGTATCCTATCAAGTGGGAGATTAGGTGTGGCTATCTTCCTAGAACTTGAGCATTAAAGGATCTTTGTCTTGGAAGCTATTACCAAGATATGTTGGACCCTATCGGGTGTTGAAACAATTTGGTGATGTATCCTACTAGTTGGATATTCCACACAAGATGTCCAAACTTCATGATGTGTTTCATGTCAGTTTACTGGCCCCATATCATGAGGATCCTGGCCACTCAAGGGATGTTCGTCCAGCTCCGGATGTTATTGATGGTGAACCGGAGTATGAGGTTGAGGCTATTCTTTTGTCTTGTAAGGCACGTGGTGGTCGAAGGAAAGAATATTTAATTAAGTGGAAAGGTTACTCATCTTGTGAATCAACTTGGGAACCTCTTAGGAATCTTACACATGCTCGTGAGCTTGTCACGGAGTATGAGAATCGTAATAAAGACTAGCTTTTGTAAATCTTGTAATAAATCTTGCAAATCAATAAAGTAATATATTTCTATAAATCAAAGTTTCATTGCTCTTGTTCATTGGTACTTGGGTCAATTATGGTAGGCTGACTTTGGCACTTCAGTGCATGGGTTCAATCCATAACCATGGGGATAGCTATTATAGACTGATCACAAATCCTTGCCTCTCTCTCGATGATTCATTTTTGCAAAGGGGCATGGTCGTGTAAACAACTTAATCTACCAGTTTATAATAGTTGTCTAAATCTTCCCGACGGGGTTGATTTCTTGCTCAGGGGAAGTTGGGCCTCTGGCCTTCTCCCTATGTCCCTGCGGGTAGGGATGTATCATTCCTTTGTAAGTCGAGTGGTGCAACGGGCTTGGAGTTCAGCTCCAAATTCAAGTGTGCTACACTTTGTTTCATATCACTTTGTTTTCTATACTGCAGTGCATTGCTAGGTGTGCACTAGTAAATCCTAATCATGGTTTTGTTAAGCTCATTATTTCATTTGTAACATCAACCATCCATCCTAAAGATTGATTGTGAGCATAAAATTCTCAAGGACTTAAAATCATAGATGCAATAATCCTCAAAGAGCCATATACAAGATAAATGAGCATGAAAGATCAACTATATATCAATGCAATTCCAGTAAACTTCAAGTAATAGACAATATATCACTCAAATCTAATCTAAGGATACCAATGATCAATTGGTTATCAAGAGACACAATAGGTGATGATCCTAACAGTGTTGGGGCTCCATCCAAAAATATGTCACCATCATTGGAAAAAAAAACACTTAGAAGAACAAAACTAAATCAAAACAAATTATGGAATGGAAGCATCAAAAGTAGTAACACCTCAAGTGTGAGCCATTTTGCAGATCATGAGTAGCCAGTCCAAAAGAGTGTTTATGAAGCAACCAAGTGTAAGCGACTAATTTTTCCATTCTACTTTAGTCACTTAACCACACCTTCGACCGCTTGGAGGAGTCTCATTCACAACCTCCTTAAGTCCAATTCAGGACTTGGGACTTGCTAGCCCAAGAATGGCATCCATGCCACTCATCGCTTGCACTTAGTCCAAGTGCTCCACGTGTCCGGTCCCAAGACCGACACCCAAAGGCACCACCGACATAGCAACCTATTACGCTAAGGCCATGCCTATTCACCTTGGTCACACCGGTGGTCCGACACCACCTCCATCACAGTCCTATCTCTCAAGGATTGGGCCGTTTGTTCATGAGTGATCATCCCAGATCCACTCCTTAGAATCCTTAGGATGCCCATAGACATGGGGAATAGCCTTCCCCAATATCCCCTTTCTGGTCTCCACCAAGTCCCTTTTTACCCATGGCCGTGTTTGCCAACACTGCCATTGGATCAAGGCTCATAGGCCTGACCACTAAGTCCCACAGTCCTCTGGGACTTCCTCACCACTCGACTGTATCCTTGGTCACTACACCAGAGGACTACTCCTCTTCCTTTCTACAGTCTGGGCCCTTAGGGAAACATTTCGGAACACCGTGGCCCTACGCGGGCCTCATGGGTACTCTCCCTGCCTTCCGCCTTTGGGTGCTCTAGCCATGGGCTTAGAGCGAGGTTCCGTTGAGCCATGCTAGGTATCCAAGTAGGTAGTACCACCCACACTTGGACTGGGAGCATCGACCAGTCGATCTCCCGAGGGAACTAGAGCCAGCTCTTGGACATTTCACCAAGCTACCCCATTTGTCAGTCCGTATTCACTCTAGTCTTGGACCTTTCCTGGGCCAAATTGGCCTTTCCTGGCCAAACTGGCTCCACTGGGCTCCAACCCCCACACTCTCCCTACTATACTTTTGGAACCCCCCGCAGCCCCCCCCCCCCGGGGGACGATTGCTTTGGGCTTTCACCCAACTGCCTGTATTAGTATTCGGACTCGGACTCGGACTCGGACTTTCCTGGCCAAACTGGCTCCACTGCAGTCCTCCCCCTTACTATACTTTTGGAGCTCACCAAACCCCCCAGGGTCTGGGAGACGAACGCTTTGGGCTTTCACCCTCTCAGACTCGAACTCGGACTCGAACTCGGACTCGGACTCGGACTTGGACTCGGACTCGGACTCGGACTCGGGCTCGGGCTTGGGCTCGGTCTCAGCCTTGGCCTCGGTCTCGGTCTCGGTCCTGGTCTCGGTCCCGGTCTCGGTCTCGGTCTCAGTCCCGGTCTCGGTCTCGACCTCGGACTCCATCTCGGGTCCTTCTCGGACTCCATCTCGGATTCCGTCTCAGTCCACCTCGGACTCCATCTCGGACTCCATCTTGGGTCCATCTCGGACTCCATCTCGGACTCCATCTCGAACTCCATCTCGGGTCCATCTCGAACTCCGTCTCGGTCCACCTCGGACTCCATCTTGGACTCCATCTCGGGTCCATCTCAAACTCCATCTCGGACTCCATCTCAGGTCCATCTCGGACTCCATCTCGGTCCACCTCGGACTCCACTTCGGGTCCATCTCGGACTCCATATCGGACTCCATCTCGGACTCCACTTCGGACTCCATATCGGACTCCACTTCGGGTCCATCTCGGACTCCAACTAGGGTCCGTCTTGGACTCCATCTTGGACACTTCCACGTGTCATGTGTTGGTCCTTTTTGGGTCCCTTTTTGGAGCCTTGCTTATTGCTCGCTTCGTGCTCGCTCCTTGAGCACTTTGTTGGGAGTTCCACTCCCGCTCTCGACCTTCCAAATCAGAGCTTTTAGTCCAAACGTGTTACACTTGTTTGGGCTTTCGCTTCGACCACTACCACGTGGCACCCTTTCCGGCTCCACTTTGGGGCTTAGGGATTTTGTGTCTCACAACTCCACCACCCATAGACGAAGTTCGATGTCCTCATCGAACGGTAAACCATTTTATAAAGTAACACCCGCATGTGTTACCATTTCCATCCTTGGCACTTAGCCAATATTTGTCAATGGTTTGACATTGAAGGCTCACCATGCCTTCTCCATATTCGTCACACCATGCGTTGCCCATCCTCTAAGGAGGATAGTCTCTCCAACTTAGAGACTCACTTGACCACCTAGGGTGGTTTGCTCCTTTTTATTGGTTTAGTTCTCGCTAAACCCGTTAGAGACACCCTCTCTAACTCAATTCCACTACTCATTCTTGAGTAGTCACAGATTCCATTGATCTACCTTTGCACTTTGGAACGTTTACTTTTGACTTCTTGAAGTCAATTTCCTAGGTGTCTCCGACACCTTGCCTTGCACATTTTGTGCAACTCCACTTCCCCTCCTAGGAAGTTCTCTACTCGAGGGCACCCTCATCCTCTTTTCTATTTTTGTGCCCCCATTGGCATTACGTTCCATTTATCATTATTTGTGCTAGGGCTGTCCACGGCCCTATCTTTTGGCTACTTAGTTGCTCCTTCACTGGGAGCCTTTCCTTTGCCAAATTGGAGCACTTGGGAATCCATCCTTGGAAGTCCACTTCTTTTTCCGCAATCCGTTAGCATCAAACACATTAGTGTTCCTTGGCTAACTTTGCCACTTGGATTCTTTCCAATGGATTCCACGGCCCTATCTTGGGCACTCGTCTTTTGCTCCTATCCTTGGATTGTTGCAACAAGCAACATAGGATCATTACCTCCCTCCTTGAGGTATTCTTTTGGTTCCATAGCAAAGGATCTGCTCTGCCCAGACTAGAGTGTTCACCCCTAGTAAGTCTCCCCAACTGTTCTAGGCTCTCTTCCTAGCCCAACCTTGTGACCCACTCATGAGCCTGTCTCTAGAGACTATTTTCTTGAACTCATAATACCATTGTATTGTAGTAGTTCATTTCCCTTAGGTGTCCTTCCCACTTAGTCACCTTGACCAAGCCACACCTTTATCAATAGTTCAAATCAACACTTTGAACTAGGAATCATATTCCTTAACCCAAACAAAGACTTTATCCTTGTTTAGCCATAAAATCACCTAGTGATCTCATCTTGACCCCTTAATAGGTCTACCAATAGGAATTAGGTCTTCCAGACCTTACTAAGTTGTTGACTATGACCTCGGGGGCATCCCCCACACTTGGTGGTGTGCCCAAGCTAGCCCTTCCGACCAAGGATCCATAGCAACTGAGACTGGGTGTCCCCATCTCATTCACCACGTCCTTGGTACCTTTTGCACCAAAGTGTTCAAGTTAGATATGCCGAGCTTTCACTCTAAGCAATCTAATCATGCATTACGACTCCGGGGCATCCCCCGCTTGGCAGTGTGCCCAAGCCAATCTCCTCATTGAGAGTCCATGACCACCGAAATATGAGTGTCCTCATATTCCAAACTATCACCACGCCCTAGTGATTTGGGACTCAAACCCAAGCACTAGAGGGTCGGGACTCGAACCCAACCTCCTTATATGCATCTACGGACGACATCCCCCAGGATGCCTAGCGTGACTCTCCACGCCGGTGCACCAACTTTTACTTAAAGCGCGCTACAGATCACAGCTTAGGAACCTAGTTCCTCCACACTGCCAAGTCCTCTCACTTGACAAGTCCGTGATCATGCATGGACTCCTCCATGCTTGGCCTCATGGCCCACCCTTTTTGAAGTAATCACCTTCAACTAGGGTATTCGTTCCCCCGACTTGCTAATCTCGCTTGGCAAGTCCTCCGACCGCTGTAACATGGTTCTTGCATAAGCGTGAAAGTCCTTGACCATCGACTTTCGTTCAAAGCCCTCTTTTTGAACACTTGGGAACTACTTCCCTAACCTTGATAGCCTTGCCTCATGGCAAGCTTCAAGACCACGTTTTTGTTGTGCCACTCTAATTTCACGCGTTCCATGAACCATTTACACTTGGCCTTTCTAGGTACTAAGCTACCTAGAATCATCTTTGGGAACCTTGAAAGAACTCTGTCCCTTAGCTTGCTAAGGCCTCCCTTTTCGCAAGCTTTATAGTTGCCATATAGTCTAACATGGACAATTCCATATTTTAGACTCTCCATGGCATCACGGTTACTAGCAACAACATCCTCGAGCACCCTCTTGATTCTCCACTCCCAACTTGCATAACCACCGTTGGATATGCCCTTCGATTTCTATGGTTCGGTTCCATCCCAATACTAGTTGCCTTTTGGCCCCATATATTTCCTTTGGTTATTCTCCTCCAAACTAAGAGGATAGCTTTGCACTTTCTATCATGCCTTAGAAAGTATTCTTAGGGATGAATCTACCCGATATCCTAGGGAGTGGTTCCTCAATCCAGGTATGCTCACCTTATAATCCCCACACACCGGGATTAACGTTGTTGCTTATGCCCATCACTAGCCTTGCCAAAATTCAATCTTTGGCTTTGTCCAATTTGGGTAGACGGTCTTCTCCTGTCTCCACAACCTTGGACATTTGGATAGCACCTTCTATCCATCATTCGTTAGGGACTTAGTCCCTTGGGCCTTATCTATTGCCCTCGCGACATCAAACACCACCTCCCGATGTCCTAGAGTGTTTTGGTGTCCCAAATGATGGTCTGTTTAACAATGAGCATTCCTTTTTTATAACATTAACTTATTATATCGCAACATAAGCAATTTATCCCTCATAAGGGTATATCTAACTTCTTTATGCCATTAAGAAGTCTTGGGTAGCTACCTTCTACTAGTTTGACTAATTATCTTGCACCTTTTGCTTAGTTGCCTCATAATTGTCAAGTCCTACAACTCATTGTTGGTGCTTCCACACTTCCATCATTGTTTTGGTCACCACACTCTACCACATGCCTTCCAGCTTAGGCTATGCCATCCCCATTTCCGTTGGGATCCCCTTTGGCAAGGGGTTCTTATGAACCCACCAACATAACCTCAAGGTATCACACCTTGGCACATTTAGTGTCTCCACACCATTGGCCCCACGAGCCTATCCTTATGACACTACTTATTAGTGTCTAGGTCTTTGCCAAGACCAATATAGTTGTGCCTCATGCTAACTATTCGTTAGCACCGCACCATAATGTTTGTCCCCAACTCTGGGCCAAAGTTGCTTTCTTCTAGGAACATCTTTCCCACAACTTTAGTATGACACATTCTACCATCAATGAGATATCTTCTGTTCTCATACTTGGATCTTATAATCCTCCCCATACCTCATGGGGCAGCATACACCTCAATCTAAATGTTTCAACCAATCCCTTAGGACCATTCCTTGACCCCACTTGAGTCATCCAGCATTTTTGGACTTCGCTAAACCAACGACCCATAAGGTCCTATTTTTGAGGTGCCAGCTCACTCGAATACAACTTCATGTATTCATGTCCTACTCATAAGGAACACCTTGCAAGTGTTACTCCAACACTTCATTATTTCCTGTTCTCTGTGGGCTGCCTTTTGCCCCTTAGCACTATCCGTCCTCATGATGAGAATCCTGACTCATTCTTTGAGCACACCCCCAACTCCTTGGGTTCGTTTCAGCATTTATAAAAGGTAGCCCTTGCTACCATTTCGAGGGCTCTTGCCCTCATCCTTACTTGACCTCTCATGGTCATCAATTCCGGTCTCAAATTCATGAGCACCAACCTCAACTATGTGCCGATTATCTTGTGACTCCTTTATTGTTTTGGAGTCTGCATCTTTCCTGTGATCCCAACTATAGTTGTTTACCACAACTACCTTAGCTAGTTTGCTGAGTCAAACCCTCATCCGGATCACATCCTCAACTCTTTGAGGGAAACCTTGTACCATTCCCAAGATCCCGAAGTCGTTCCCTTACTGGCCCTTTTCCATCCACCACATCGCGCACAAGTTCACACATGAACTTGAACGAAGAGCCATGTCCTCTCAGCATGCTACTCCTCGAGGATAGGTCTATATCTAGGACCTTCCAATTCCAATACAAGTGGTGATATACTTGGCCACCAATAAGAGTTGGACTAAGGAACAGCTCCAATACCAAATTGTAAGCGATTAATTTTTCCATTCTACTTTAGTCACTTAACCACACCTTCGACCGCTTGGAGGAGTCTCATTCACAACCTCCTAAAGTCCAATTCAGGACTTGAGACTTGCTAGCCCAAGAATGGCATCCATGCCACTCATCGCTTGCACTTAGTCCAAGTGCTCCACGTGTCTGGTCCTAAGACCGACACCCAAAGGCACCACTGATATATCGGCCTGTTACGCTAAGGCCATGCCCATTCACCTTTGCCACACTAGTGGTCCAATACCACTTGCATCACAATCCCGTCTCTCCAAGACTGGGCCATCCGTCCACAAGTGGTCAACCCAGATCCACTCTTTAGCATCCTTGGGATGCCCACAGACATGGGGAATAGCCTTCCCCAATATCCCTTTGTCAGTTCCTACCAAGTCCCTTTTCTGTCCATGGCCATGTTCGCCAACACTGCCACTCGATCAAGGCCCACAGGCCCGACCACTAAGTCCTATGGTCCTCCGGGACTTCCTCACCATGTGACTGTATCCTTAGTCACCACACTAGAGGACTGCTCTTCCTCATTTCTCCATTTGGGACTCCGGGACAACATTTTAAAACACCGTGGGCCTACGCGAGCCCCGTGGGTACTCTCCCTGCCTTCCGCCTTTAGGTGCTCTAGCCATGGGCTTAGAGCGAGGTTCCGTTGAGCCACGCCTGGTATCCAAGTAGGTAGTGCCACCCACACTTGGACTGGGAGCATCGGCCAGTCGATCTCCCGGGGGAACTAGAGCCAGCTCTTGAACACTTCACCAAGCTACCCCGCTTGTCGATCTGTATTCACTCTAGTCTTGGACTTCCCAGTGGTCAATTCATCACCCAACACTGGGTCTAGCCTTCCTGGGCCAAACTGGCCTTTCCTGGCCAAACTGGCTCCACTGCAATCCTCCCCTTACTATACTTTTGGAGCTCACCAAACCCCCCAGGGTCTGGGAGACGAACTCTTTGGGCTTTCACCCTCTCAGACTCGGACTCGGACTTGGACTCGGACTCGGACTCGGACTCGAACTCGGGCTCGGGCTTGGGCTCGGTCTCAGCCTTGGCCTCGGTCTCGGTCTCAGTCCTGGTCTCGGTCCCGGTCTCGGTCTCGGTCTTGGTCTCCATCTCGGGTCCTTCTCGGACTCCATCTCGGACTCCATCTCGGATTCCGTCTCGGTCCACCTCGGACTCCATCTCGGACTCCATCTTGGGTCCATCTCGGACTCCATCTCGAACTCCATCTCGGGTCCATCTCGGACTCCGTCTCGGTCCACCTCGGACTCCATCTCGGACTCCATCTCGGGTCCATCTCGAACTCCATCTCGAACTCCATCTCGGACTCCATCTCAGGTCCATCTCGGACTCCGTCTCGGTCCACCTCGGACTCCACTTTGGGTCCATCTCGGACTCCATATCAGACTCCATCTCGGACTCCACTTCGGACTCCATATCGGACTCCACTTCAGGTCCATCTCGGACTCCATATCAGACTCCATCTTGGACTCCACTTCGGACTCCATATCGGACTCCACTTCGGGTCCATCTCGGACTCCAACTAGGGTCCGTCTTGGACTTCATCTTGGACACTTCCATGTGTCATGTGTTGGTCCTTTTTGGGTCCCTTTTTGGAGCCTTGCTTATTTCTCGCTTCGTGCTCGCTCCTTGAGCACTTTGTTGGGAGTTCCACTCCCGCTCTCGACCTTCCAAGTCAGAGCTTTTAGTCCAAACATGTTACACTCGTTTGGGCTTTCGCTTCGACCACTACCACGTGGCACCCTTTCCGGCTCCACTTTGGGGCCTAGGGATTTTGTGTCTCACACCAAGCACATGTATCATGGAACCTTGCCATTACAAAAAGTGTATCACTCATGTGCCTATAAAAACTCTTTTCACCTCCAGATAATGGCAGATGAGCTACTTCCAACCCAACCCATAGTGCATCCAACTTACCATGATAATGCTTTTTGATGAAAAGACAAACTATGTCACTTGGATGGAACCTCTCACCATGTTGTTTTGCATGATGTAGAGCCATGTGCCTCTGACACAACTTGTTGATTGCAACAACATCTCTAAGAGTTGATCATGGCAATGTTGCAATTGGATGTTGACTTTAGGAGTAGTTATTGGATTAGCCACAACAGCTAAAAATGAAATTGCAAGATGTTCAATGTTGATTGGGAAAACAACAAGCCATACACCAACTCATATGGTGTAGTTCCTATAGAAGCCTTGTAGGTGGTTTGAAAGTGCCACAATGCCCCTCAAAGATGAAATGGCTACAAGCAAGGATAGTTACTAACCATGCATTGGAGCATAGCCTTGAGAACTTTGTTTGTTGACTTATGCACTCACTTTGGTGTGCTTAATGCCAAGTTTCTTGAAATATCCTTGACAACATTCTCTATAAAGTGTGAGCCATAGTTAGAAACAATTATCTAAGGCACTCTAAAGCAACAAAATAAGTCATAGATGAAGTTGGTTGTGGCTTTCTAATTTGCTGAGATCACAGCTAATAAATTTTGTTTCTATAGGTCTCTAGACTGATTCTAAAGTTTTGTTCATTGGTCTCCTTGCCTTTCTATGTGTTCTTGATCAAGCAGATATGTAGTATGGAACCAAATACATAGAGTAGATTGAGAACTTCTTAAGCCAATTAATTTAAATATAGCTTCCACCCACTGTGTGCAATAATTAGTGGCTAAGATGATATAGAGATGGCAGTTTTGGGCTTGTGGAAATGGTCTTATGAAATCCAACCCTTAGTGAGTGAATGATGCCTTTGGCTCAATTGGAACTAGTGGATATTAATGATCATATTGAGTTTGTTGGAACTTTTAACAAGGAAGATACCACTGGACAAAATGCTTGACATCTTGGAATATTGGCCAATAATAACCTGAACAAAGGATGTGCTTTTCTATGAGAAGTGCTAAAAGGTGGCCATTGCATGGGTGGCAACTTGTGAGTATCCCCCAAGACCTCCTCTTCCATTACACATTGCAAAAGCACAACATTAGAGTGGCATTTCCTAGTGAAGTAGATCATATAAGGCTTGCAATCATCATTTTGTTGACACAATGAAATCTCACAAACACCATCTAAGAGTGAGATGTGGAGTGTAAGCGAAGGACGCTAAACCCTAAATATCCCAAGACCCTTAACTGATTGAAAAAGGGGGTGCACTCTTATTCATGGGCCCTATGGA
This sequence comes from Selaginella moellendorffii, assembly GCF_000143415.4. Classification (NCBI taxonomy): domain Eukaryota; kingdom Viridiplantae; phylum Streptophyta; class Lycopodiopsida; order Selaginellales; family Selaginellaceae; genus Selaginella; species Selaginella moellendorffii. The sequence goes on from NW_003314381.1 coordinate 39,779, forward strand.
TTATCTTTTGAGTCGTTCTTTTTGGTTGCTTACAATCCACCATGCTTCCTTGCAAGTTCACGCCCTCGTGAACAGAAGCTGAGAGCCGCAGCTCTCCCGAGAGCCCCGCTCTCTTGACTCCCTACCCTTTGGGTCGAGCCCAACGGGAGAAAATTAGACCAGCCAAATGTTAATCAACATATGGTGTGATTCCTTTAGTTAACCAATAGAGTCGAATCCAAGATCGCTATGATACCAAATGTAAGCTCTTGAGTTTGGACTTCCCAGGAGGTCATCCAACCCAATATTATTCAAACCCAAGGACACTTAACCCCAAATATCCTAAGACCCTTAACCGATTAGAAAAGGGGGTGCATTCTTATTCATGGACCCTTTCTCTTTATATTTGAACCCCTATGGATCATCTTTTGAGTCGTTCTCTTTAGTGGCTTACATAGAGATGGAAGTCTTAATCCCACTGTAGTGGTTGAAGAATTGGTGTGGATAAAAGTAGTAATATCAACCTCTTAAAAGCATGTTGAGTCTTATTAGTCCATTTGAAAGGTTGTCAAACACAAAGAAGCTTTTAGAGAGGTTGTAAAAGAGAAGCATAACCATAGAAATATCATTGAAAGAACCCAAAACCTCCCAAAAATTAGTGAACTTGTTGCACAAAAGTTGGCATTACCTTTGTCACAATTTGATGGACCTTTGATGATGTAGTGATTCCTTATTGAGAGATCACATGTCCAAGTAGTCATCCCTTAGAAAACCATGAATTAACACTTTGAGAGATTAAATTGGATCAAGTAGAGGTGATAACATTCAAAGATTTATTGAAGATGTAGCAAGTGTTTCTGCCAATCCCTTGCACAAGCAAAGTCATCTATATACATATGCATCGAGTGGAATGTCAATTTATGAAATGCAAAGTTGATAAAATGCTGAAAAGTGGATGGAGCATTCACAAAACCAAAAGGTAAAACCTGATAGATAAAGTTTCCCTATAAGTGAAGAACATTGTCTTTAACTAGTCAAGATGTTGGATTTGAAATTGATTATAATTGCTATAGACCTCCTTTCCAATGATAACATCAAAAATCATGTTAATGAAGGGTGTTGGAAAGTGATTTTGAATTATTGCTCAATTCAAGTTTTGAAAGTCAATGCAAACTCAAATACTCCTATTAACCTTCTTGAATTGTATAATTGAGGAGAGCCACTCATCAAGATCCACCAAGAAGATAAAATCAATATCAATCAACTTCTGAACTTCTTTTTTAACCAATAGCTCAAAAAGAGGATTGAGTTGACATTGAGCATGTTTCATAGAAGTGATAGTTGGATTTATTGCAATAGTATAGACAATGATGTCTATTGAAATGCCTTTCAACTTTAAATAGTCCCATGCAAAAACATTCACAAACTCACCAAGGAGATCCTTTAGCAGTTTTCCCTCCTTAAACTACTTTGGCTCACTACTTTTATAGCTAAATCCAGAGGTATTGTTGCTAATTCAGCTTGGAAGACTTACACCTTCAACTTAATCATGTCCACCATTGCATCATGATTGATGGGATGGATTGCCTCCTCTAGTAAGGCTTCTGCTACAATAATCTTCTACAACCCTTTGCTAATGCATTAGCAACAACATTAAGAAATATGTTCAATGGTCTAAGATGACAATTGAGCTAATATATGATGTAGTTTCTCATGAAGAGCTTGCAATCTAGGATATCAAAGTTGAAACTTTCTTTCTAACTACTTGCAAAGAAGCAAGAAACCTAAGCAAATGTAAAGATGCTTGACGCCCAACACCAAAGCTTGCTCAACTCCTAATGAGGCCACTTTATACTCATATTTATTAGCAAGAGTTGTCATTACTTTTTGTGAGAATGATTTGATAAGTTGGCCATCATTGGACAATAGCACTGCACCAAGTCCACCTTTTCCCAGCACTTTAGAAAAAACTTCATTATAAAATAAGAAATGAGGACTAGAAAGTGCATTTGTCTTCTCTATCTTTGCAGTGTTCCTAATTGCATTATCCTCAATCTCTCCAAACCAAGCAAATTGAGTGCATTATGAAAGATGTCCTCGTTGGATGAAAATAACTCAAGCAGCTGATTTTAAGAAGCTAGAAAATGTGTAGCATCATCAAAATGAGTGAATTCCTCTAGATGGCATAGTAGGACTAGACTATGCAATCATATCATTATCAACAATATTGAGATTTTCCTTGAACTGTGTATGTGAATGAAGCTTTGTTAAATCCACACTAGCTAATCAACTCTTGAGTGTTATATCTTCATTGTCAAATAGGATTTGATGAGCACACAAAACATTCACCACTTCTTTTAGAGAATCATCCCTAGTTGATTCACAATCCACCATCATAGCTAGTTCTAGCTTGTAAGTGATGTTGATTTTTTGATTAGTTGTTAAAGTCCATCCCGATTATAAAGATGATCAACACACTCCCCATCTGTGATATTCATAACCCCATTCACCCAAAAAGTGCTTATTGAAATGTTCTTAAGCTACACTTGACCAAAAAGGAGAATATAGATTAGCCAAGTAGAGATCATCATTGGGGAAGTCCATAGCCAAAATGTTTATAACACTTATGATCCCACTAATGACCACCTCCACATCACAAATAATCCTTATAAGTTGAAATTGGTTACAAAGATCTTTAGAACAATTTGAGTCACACCCTTCATAAGAAGTTGAAGCTTATACTACAAAACTCCTAGCAAAATATTGATCCTAGATCTAGAATCAATGATAGAGTGAGGCAAACTTCATCCCTTAATGATTGTTGTGCAGAAGAATGCACTAGGATCCTTAAAGCGTTCAAGATTAACCATGTGAACATCATGCTTCTTAAACTCATCCAAAACATGAGTCACAATTGATGGAGCTTTTGTAGTACAAAAGTGATAAAAAAAAGATGTGGCACTAGCTACAAAAGTTGAGCAATAGATAGGATTGGCTTAGTTGAGCAATGTCATCCCACATGATTTACACCAACATTTGTAGAAGATCTGACAATTTGAAACATAGCAATAGCTTAAATGAGATGAGCATTGTTTGGAAGTGAAGTTGGGCCAAGAATTTTTTATGACGAGCTTGTGTTCCCTAAAACAACAAAATGCAATGTATATTAGCATTTCTATTGAACTTGAAGTGCTCATTATTTAGTAAAACAGGCACCTTCAATGTGCCCCCATCATCCATAATACAAACACTTCTTGGGTGGTTGTTAAATATGATAATCTTGCTTTTTATATTAACATCTCAAGTAAGGTTATGGAACAGTATTGTAGGGAGTATGAAAACTTTAACCACAATATCCACAACTACCTTAACATTCATAACCACCTTGTTACTGTTGATAGTAGTTAGTGTTATTGTTTGCTTTATGCATATCATGCGTTAGAACTTCTGGCTCACCACTTCATTGGCATTATGTAGTCACAACCATCTTCTCATAAAATTGCTCCTAGATTTTTTGCATCTTGTCCATGATAGCAACTATCATCTTGACTCAAAACTTGATTGAGTCAAGCTTGTAAAAGGATGGTTAAATCATGTTGCACTCTATATCTAAGATAACACCAACTTTTAAGAGTTGTTTTTCCTTTTGCTCTATTGTACACTCTATTGTAGCCTTTACTGCCCCAAACTACCTCTTTCAAACCTTGCGAGCCAAATCCAAGTGAAGGCTATCCACATAGAAATGTACATCCTTTGGCCTTTCTTTTCCACTCCATATTGGCCACAAGGATGGAGATATGCCCAAAAAACCTAGTTATAAACCTCAAGATTCTCCTTAGCATTTTATTGAGGCTATGGAACTCCACAATGATGTGATCTTTAGTTTCTGGTGGCACAAACCTCTTGTAGAAAAGAGTAGTTAGCACCCTTGAGTTTGCAAGTTGTTGCAAAGTGAGTGAGTGTTGCCATTGAGTTGCTGCCCTATATAATGTCAAGACAAAATAATCCCTAAATAGATTATCATCCACATAAGACATTTTCAATCGTGAGCGAATGGTATTAATGTGGTCTTGAACATTAGATCCATAAAACTTTGACAAGAGCTACAACAGCTTGATGTCAATCTTTGCCTTATTTTGGAAAAATGGTGCCATCATTGGATGCAATGGTGGTCGAGAAGATGACAGTGTTGAAATGATAGATGACAACCCAGACTCAAAAGTTAATAAAAATGGCTTCACTAGAGAAGAGGTTTGATTAATAGTTGTTGGTTTTATTTATTTGAGATCCTCATAGTCCCACAAGTAGAAACCATCTTAGTAGATGCCCCAGTGAACTTCCCTCTATAGGGTTATATTGGAGCTTGCCAAATTAACTTCCTTGTAAGGAAAGGATTTTATGCAAGGAAAAGTGAGGAGAAAAGAGGATGGGAACACAAGATTTATTTTGAGGGAAAGAAAGCTCAACTTCTTGTGAGGGAAATAGACCGTCTCTATTGTATCATTGGGATGTAGGGACCCCTTATGACCTTGGGGAGAAACTCCCAAACCTCTAGAGTTTACAGCTAAGACACCATATGTCACAAAGATGATTTCATGTATTGAAAATTACCTATTAGCTAGTCTTTCAAATATTCTTTCCTTGCCCTTTATGTTAGTCTCATTCCGGTCCCAAATGCTATTTATAGAAAGTGTCTAGATTTGCTCATTTGCCATATCTATGGAATATAGAGATTGTCTTGAACACAATGGTGTTCATCCCATGTCCAAATTCACAATCTAGGGATATTCCATATTTAGTAAGTTTCAAGCTTGTTCCAGATATTAACTCCTGGTACTAAGGGTGGCTAAGGGTGAAAGCCCAAAGCGTATGTTCTTCATAGGGGGGGAGGGGGGTGGTTATGGGGGGTTTCAAATGTATAGTAGGGATAGTAGGTAGGTTGGAATGGCCAACTAACCAAAGGCATAGTTTAGCTCTTGCTTGTGTGCCTATCTTTATTCTGCATCTGGCTTGGGTTTAAGCCTAAGTTCCATACCATGTTAGTTGGTGGAGTACCCATATTCTTGCGTTAAACCACCGGTATGCTAAAATAACATTAAACTTTATTTGGTTTTGTTTTGTGTGCTAGTCTTGACATTGAGATGTTGGATGCTCTAAGACTATTCTAAGTCGCTCCGTACTCTTGTCCCTTCACTCCTTGGGATGTATGCTCAAGAGGTGCTCCTTGGGTCTAAGCCCAAGCTCCACACTTGAACACTCTTTCCTTACTGCCACGACGACAGGAGGTCGGTATTGCTGAACCCGTTATTAGCCTCCACCTGAGCTAGTTGAGAAATTGGTCTTCGCGTGTGCACTTAGACCGTAAGGGCACTAAGGAAGGAAATCCTAAGTTGTCATTTGTCAAGCAGACTTGACACAGTGATGAGAAACTCATAATGTTGACTTGCACTTGCTAGTGTTGGGAACCCCTGCGATATTGAGCTTGGTCCCTCAATATTGCTAGATGATAGCTTACCGTGTCTACCAAACACCCTCGCTATCATGACTTTTGTGTTGGTCTCATTTCAGTCCCAAATGCTATTTATGGAAAGTGTCCAGATTTGCTCATTTGGCATATCTACGGAATATAGAGATCGGCCTGAACACAATGGTGTTCGTCCCGTGTCCAAATTCACAATTTAGGGACATTCCATATTTAATAAGTTTCAAGCTTGTCCCAGAGACTAACTCCTGATACTAAGGGAGGCTTGGGTGAAAGCCCAAAGCGTGTGTTCCTCAAAGGGGGCTAAGGACCCATG
>NW_003314381.1:45902-143423 GCF_000143415.4 Selaginella moellendorffii
TATGATTTTGATGTTGTTCACCGCCTAGGGAGTTCTGTGGCTGATGCTAATGCCCTTTCTCGAGCTCCTCTTCCTTCTTCACTCTCTTTTTATGTTTTTGAGGAGCCTGTCGTTCCAGCATTTATGGATTTTCTAGACGAGGATTCTGTGCCGTCGGCAGTTGCTGTACTTGATGTTCAGTGTCCACAAGGTGCAGAGCAAGATCTACCTTCGCTTGATGAGGTTCGCGAGGCTCAAAAGATTGAGCCATGGATTCGAAGGCTTCGAGATGGGTTTGAGAATCCTGCATCACTTGCTGATGACTTGCCTTTCTGGCATTTACATTCTCAATGTCGTCTTGAAGATGGCCTTCTTTATTTTGTGGGGACAGATCCTGATGATCATTTACGGCTGGTGGTACCTTCTATCTTTATTCCGCGATTTCTCCATGCCTACCATGATTCTCCTGTTCTAGGTGGGCATATGGGACATCATCGTATAATCAAGAAGCTATGCAGGTCTTTCTATTGGCTGGAGATGCAACGTGATATTATCCGGTATGTGCGTAGCTGCGTTTGGTGCCAAGCTCGTAATACTCCCCCTTGGGCTGCAGAAGGACGGTTGGAATCCATTGCAGTTTCCCGTCCGTTTGAGTTGGTGGCATTTGATCTTTTCCACGATCGACTGCTGGCAATGAGTATGTTATTATTGCTTCTGACTATTTGACTCGTTGGGTGGAAGCTAGTGCTCTTGCTAGCGCCTTTGCAACTGCTGTTGGATACTTCCTCCTCAATCGAGTGGCGTTCCAGCATTCTTGTCCAGAGCGGATTCTTTCGGATAATAGTCCCGCATTTATGGCTGAGGCATTTCATGTTTTGACGTCTCAATTGGGGATTCGCCACACTTTTACGAGTGCTTATCATCCACAATCAGACGGTCTGGTGGAACGGCTCATTCAGACGTTCAAGGGGATGATTGCGAAGTATGTGAACTTTTGGCATTCGGATTGGGATGGTTATTTGCCGTCTCTTCGGTATGCATATGTCACTAGGGTGCAGAGTTCTGTTGGTGCTTCACCATATAAACTCTTATATGGTCATGATCCAATATTACCAACGGAGTTCGGTTTACCTTTGCGATTGCCACGAGCTGTAGATGCTAGGTCATGGGATCAATATTTGACAAGCATTCTTCCACTTGTCTAAGCAGAGTCTGCCGAACACTTAGGCCACATACAAGTGGGACAACAACGGTGCTACAACTCCCATCATCGTCCACCTGCAGAGTACAAAGTGGATGATTTGGTGTTAGTTCTTACGGTACGTGGTTTATCTAAGGGGCTTCTTGCACAGTGGAAAGGACCGTATCAGGTGTTGCGGCAAATTGGACCACAAGTTTATAAGGTTTGGCATGACGTCCAACAGGCCAATCCTCCAGAGATTGTGCATGTGCAGCGGTTGAAATGCTTCATACAAAGGGATCAAGAGCAATTAATACCATCTACAGATCCGCTGATGCCTCCTCCTAATGTTCCTTCAGATGCTGACTCGTTTACAAGAGAACCCTAATGGTCTTCCATTATTCCGAGAGGAGGGGATGATGTGAGGGCCAAGTATATGGCTACAATGCCGTATACTAATATTAGCATAGTGGGATTTTGGTAGCTGTCGGATTGGTTTTAATCCGAACCGCTCACTCTTGTATATAAATTAGGGTTTTTGGGCTAATTGATATGCTTTCCATATTCCATGCACTCACAAAGTAATATTAATTTTGGAAATTATAGAAATTTTATTAAATATATGGGCCAGTTAATTATTATTCACAGGACTAAAACATGTTAGATTTTGTATTTCTATAAATTCTGAAGAAAAACAGCTTAGGAAGTTAACGTTTTTAAGTCCCAAGGGTAAGGAAAATGTGTCACAGCCTCAGTATGTGGTACCAAAAAGCTGCGGTACACAAACCTGTCAAGATTAAGCTTGTTAGTAGGTCACAAGTAACTGTCCACATGAAGTTACACTCGTATAGGTGGTCTTGAAATTATCACATAGAACTGTAAATCCTCATTGCTTGTATTGATTATCTGTGCATTTGAAAGACGACTGAGCCAAAGGAAAAGATTTTTGGGTGCTCACAAACCTGGTGAACTGAATTTACAGGAATTGTCATAGTGCTGTTTCCAGAGATATGGAACTGGACGACTTCACCAGGATACTCCAATCCCGGTTCTGCCAGAAACAAAGTCCCTTTCCCCTTGAGCACCAAAAATATCTCTTCACAGTCATGACGGTGAATTGGGGTGCCAGATCCAGGAGCAAAAGTTTGCAGCCAAACCTCCAACTGGTGTTCACAGAAGGGAACGAAAAGAATGCTGCGAACCAGGAGCATAAAAATCCGAGACCTCTTTCATGCCGTGATGAACAGCCCCAGCTACAGTCATGTGAGACAATCCCGGACGACCATAGCTGTCTTGCGGAATATCAGAGAGGTTCCTGACTACTAAAATCCCTGAAACAAAACACAAGCTTTTTGTAAATCACTGCTAGAGATACCTGAAGCTCTTGAGAGCGCCGCAAAGGCCAGCACCCAAACCAGCAAGACGCTCCTCATCGAAGAAGCCCTAACTAGATTCTTTCATAACCGGGGTTTAAGATTTTCGACCTTTTATGCAAATATAATGCTCCAAAATAACCTTCAAAATACATAAAATGTGCACAATACAGTCTAAGTTATTTGCAGCTATTTTGTTCACCTTGACCAGCAGCAAAGCATTGCATATCCCAGGGTACAGGAAAATGAACAGCCTCAGCATGTGGTATAGAGAAGCTCTGATAAACAAACCTGGAGCGGAGCAACAGATTTGTTGTGCTACTTTCTTGATGCAATTGAAATATCCAACTTACACTCTAACAGGAGGTCTTGACATTACCGCCGAAAGCTGCACATCCTCGTCCCCTGTGTTGATAATCTGTGCATAGGAATGCATGCTGAATCGAATGGTGATTTTCCCATTACACAGACCTGGTGGACTGCATTTCGAGGAACCGCTATGGTGCTGTTTTGTGAGAACTGGAACTGGGTGGTTTCACCCGGATGCTCCAATCCTGGTTCTGCCAAGAGCAAAGTTCCGGTCCCTCTGAGCACCAAGAGGACTTCTTCGCAGTCGTGGCGGTGAATTGGAGTGCCAGATCCTGGAGCAAAAGTCTGGAGCCAAACTTCTATCTGATAGGAAAGAAGATGAAAATGTGAGCTATTGTGTGGTTTTTCAGGACCTCTTTCATGCCGTGGTGAACCGCTCCGGCCACAGTGATGTGGGAAATTCCAGAAAGGCCGTAATTTCCTTCGGAAATATCAGAGAGGTTCCTAACAACTGGAAGAGAGAAAAATAAGAGAGAAAGCAAACCAAGAGTTCTGAAATGAAATACCTGAAGAAGAGGGTCTTGAAAAAAGCGTAACGAAGAGAAGCATCCAAACCAAAACACTCTCCATCCGAACCCACATACCCTAAAACAGAAATAAAACTCAACACTTTTTGTTTGTAACTAAAGTGAATACATGCTATTAAAGTTAACCATATTATGATAAGAAATTCATAGAATGTTCCGTCGATCTTTTATCTTTTTCGCGGAGCCGCTGTCACAAACTTAAATTTCGCCCTTACAAAGTCACAGAGAAAACAAAAATCTGAAAATTAAAGAAGTCCGTCAACCCACTGCAGATGCCACTGGCTCCACTCCACATCTGAATCATCTTTTTTTGATGAATCACGAAAGCTACCGTAGCATTCAAGCGTCCCGTGGAATCACGAGCAATGTGCCAGTGATCCATCAAAATCAAGCCTCCGCTTTAGCTTGACCAGATCGAGATATGGCAGCAAGAAACTCTCTGGAAGTTGACGAGACGCGAGAATTTTAGCTGCGAAAACACGGATGATCAGCATGGAGGATTTAGTGCGCTGATGCTGGCGGTGAGAATTTCTGTTGGCGCTGGCGAAGAATACAAGCTCTTGTCAGCTTAAAACTCTCTCGCCAGGGAAAGTTTTCGCATTTGATGCAAGCCAAGCGCGAGAGACCCACCAGCCTTGAAATCGTGTCAGCTGACAACCCGGTCGTGGATCATGCTTGGCTCGCACAATTCTCTCGGCCGCTTGCCAGAGTCGATCGTTCATAAACAAACCGTGAAGTTGGATCGATCCAACCAACGACCATAACGAACTTCATTCTCAGCTGACACGGGTTTCCCAGAAAACAGTTTCGCTGCTTTTGTCTCAAGAGGATCAACTGGAGGAGCGGAAGCTTCCGGCAGTGACCATCCATCTCTCAACACTAGTCCTGAAAAACCAAAGAGACAAACTAGAAGAATCAGTGCTTTGAAAACCCAAGAAAAATCACGCACTACTCCCTCGCTTCTATCTGATCAAGCTGGAATAGCTGAAGCTCGGGGGAGTCACGTACGCCATCGAGACGCTCTCCCGCGACGCGGTGATGTCCACGATCGCCTCCGTCTGCACCGAGAAGTGGAACGTCATCGGCGGCTCCTCCACCTCGCGCTTCCCCTCGATCATCCGCACGACCTCGTCCATCGCCGGCCGGGATCCGGCGTTCTCCTGGATGCACCACAGCGCGATGTGGACGAGCCGCGTCGCCACCTTCTCGCTCGCGGAGCTCCGGACTTTGGGATCCACCACGCCCATCAAATTCCCCAGCCGGACCTCGTTCACCACCCACGCCGGGAAGTACCACGCCAGATCGATGTTCATCCTCGACACCTCCAAGTTCTTCCGCCCGCCAATGATCTCGAGAAGAACCATGCCGAAGCTGTAGACGTCGCATTTCTTGGTGGCGATGGAATGGAGCAGCCATTCCGGGGCCAAATATCCAGGCGTCCCTCGCACACACGTGATGACCTGGCTCACATCGTGGTCGTCCAATTGCTTGGACATTCCGAAATCCGCCACCTTTGCCACGAAGCGATCGTCGAGTAGGATATTCTGGGGCTTCACGTCCAGGTGGATAATAGGCTCGCTACACTCCTCGTGGAGATAGGCCAGGCCACGTGCCGTGCCCAGAGCGATCTCGATCCGGCGATCCCAGCCGAGCGTTCGGAGCTCCGGGGATCGATTCCCATCCCCAATTCCCTCCGCGCCGCCACCGCCGCCGCCACCGCCACCGCCACTACCGCCGCTGCTACCGCCGCCGCCAAACAGCCACCGATCCAGCGATCCATTGGGCATGAATTCGTAGACGAGCATGCGCTGCGAATCCTCGAGGCAAAATCCGCACAGCCGGACGACGTTCATGTGATTGATGCTCCCGATCGTCGCGACCTCGGCGATGAATTGCCGCGCGCCCTGCGTGCCAGTGCCCTCGAGCTTCTTCACCGCGACGTGCCGCCCATCGCCCAGGAATCCCTCGTACACCGATCCGAATCCCCCAGCTCCAAGCTTGCGGGAGAATCCCTTTGTCGCGGACTCGAGCGCCGAGTAGGAGAATCGCTGGGGCAGCCCGCGGACGCTCGAGAGCACCGCGTTTATGTCGCTGTCGGCCTTGTTCTTGCGGCGATTCCTCCACACCAGGACCGCCAGCACCGCTGCCAGGACGATCGCGGCGGCGGCGATGCCCGCCACAATCTCGACGACCCTGTTCTTGGATCCACCGCCCTCCTCCGGCGCGGCCACGGAGATCGGACCCATCAAGAGCTTGGCGTTCTGGAACTTGATGAAAGCGTCCACTGCCGGATCCTCGGCCATGCTCCCGATCAGCGCATCGCCCACGAAGAAGCACTCGCGGGATCGATCGTTGTAGAAGAGCGCCATGCACTGGCAATTGGAGAGGCAATCGGTGGAGCACTCCTGGAGCGAGGATCGCTTGCTGGGCGCCACGAATCCGGTGGAGAAGTAGCGGATCCCGGTAGCGTTGAGGAAGTGGTGATTGTAGATCTCGTTCTCGCAGACCATCGGCTGGGGGATACCTGTGCTTGGGGCCGAGCAAGCACCGCCGCTGCTAGCATTCCCGCCAAAGCTCTCGTTCCCCTTGCTGTGGATCTCCACGCATCGGCATTTCCCTCCGGCCTCGCAGATCCCATAGGGGCCGCAAGCCAGCGGCAGCTTGCACGGATCATCGCCCGAGAATCGCGAGTCGGGTAGCCAGTCCGAGGAGGATCGATCCAGGCCATAGACGACAAGGTCGCCGTTTGGATCCAGCCTAACAAACGGAAGAACGAGAGGATCGCTTCTCCTGGAAGCCAAGATCTCGAGAGATTTCCCGGCGCCGCAAGAATTGTGGCCGAGAATGAGATTGTTCCCGGAGAAGCCAAGAGCCGCCGGGCATGACGATGATAATCCTTCCAGCCTCCAGAGATTGTATGGCTGGGATCGCAGCGAGAGCGTGAGGGTTTCTTGTGAGACCGCCGCCGCGAAGAATCCCTGCGAGAACTGCGTCGCCGCGCTACCATTCCTGGCCGAGCTCGTGAGGCTCATCCCGGATTTGAGCGCTTGCCCGGGCAGCATCGTGTCGCCGGGGGAATCGAAGCTCTGCCATATCCTAGCGCCGCTCTCGTCGAAGAAGGCGAGATTTCCCGATTCCTCGAGCTCGATCCCTGCGATGCCGGTCACATCCAGCTTCCAAGTGAGCGATCCTTGAGAGTTGAGAAGGATGAACTTCTTGTGCGTCCCCGTGAGCATAAGGCTCGATCCATCGCCGGTGGAGCCGGTCCTGTTCGCGATCCACACCGGCACCGCCGCGCGCTCCTTGCCGCTGGCTCGCCCCTGCATCATCACGCACAGGAAGAAATCGCCGGTGGCATTGGGGTCGAAGAACGCGAGCGCAAACGTCCCGTTGTCGCTCACGAAATCCACGCTGCCATTGCCGAGGATCCGATACTTCCCTGGCCCGCTCGCGATCGAAACCTCGGTGAGATTCGCTACATTGTTGATGCGCTGCCCTGGCGCGAGATCATACTTCACGGCCTGCGAGAATCCCGTCGTCGCGACGATCGCAAGGAGGCGCCATAGAAGTAGCATTATCATCTTCTCATGGGCTCCGCTAGCTCCCTAGCGAGAGGATTTGAACTGGTGGACATTCCGCCACGTAAAGTAGACAATCTCCACCGTCGATCCAGACTTTTCCACCGTTGGATCTAATCTGGTGGATCAAATAATAAAAGTGCTGTCACCGTTGGATCTTTCGTCGTGGCAAACATGCACCGTTGGATCCAAACTGGCGATTCTGGGAATAATCAATGCCCTCGTTTAGGTTTTATGCGCCAAACAGGGGTGCGGTGCTGCATTTCCAGCGGTCAGTGTGCTGATCTTGACGCTTCCCAGAGGGAAAATCACGCAGTTTTACCTACATTGGCCGGCTCATTCATCCGCCCATTGATTGTGGCGCACAGTACTTCCAGCAAGAAAGAAAAAAGAAAGATCTGCGAGGAGCGTGACCGGTCCAGTGATCGCTGCCAGGCGCTGCTGGGCGATGGTTTTCTTCACATTGCTGGAAGGCGGGAAGAGAATGGGTGTTTTCTTGTGGCGATTTAATGCCGCTGCCGGGGATTTGCAAGGAATTTACTTTGCGCTTGAGACTGGAGGGGGATCCCTTTCGTTCTGGGCCTCTTCTTCTCTAGCAGTGGCTTGCTAGATTTGAGAGGAAGAGTTGGAGCATTCATTCTGCTCCAGGGCCTCCCTAAGATTCAATGACGCTGCTTCTCGTTTTGCTGGCCGGTTGCTACGCTCTCACATTCGCTGGCTCTCCAGGAGCGTCAGCGAAGGGAATGCAAGCAGTCACCCGCAGCGATGGAATTTGCAAGGAGCTCGTCGCTCCTCACGGTTTCCACTGCGAGGAGTTCATGGTAAGTTTGATTGGAATGGAAACTTTCCTTTCATTTCTCACATCTCTCACTCCTGTGTGTTGTGACTCTTCTTCTTCCAGATCCAAACTCAGGACGGATACCTTCTGGGACTGCAAAGAGTTTATCGCAAGATACAGAAGAGTGGTCGCACAGTTATCCTCTACCACGGCATTGACAATGTAAGTTCTTCCAGGAGAGGTTCTTGTTTCGTCGCTAAGTTTCTGGATCGAAGCATTGTAGGGTGGAGATATCTGGCTGCTGAATCCTCCGAGACAATCTTTGGCGCTCATGCTTGCGAATCGAGGGCACGAAGTCTGGATCCCAAACACGAGAACGAGCACGTATAGCTACGGCCATGTTTCGCTCAGCAAAGATGACAAGGTTCCTGGAAATCTTTTCTTATATGCTCTTTCTATGCCATAGCCTTTGCGTTCTTCCTTTTTACTGGCTTCCTGAAAAGCAATTCTTCTTTTTCCACAGATGTATTGGGACTGGAGCTTGGACGAGCTCGTGAATTACGATCTCCCAGCAGTGGTGGAGCAAGTTACTGCCAAAAGTGCGACGCAAAAAGTTGACTTTGTTGCGTATTCCCAGGTAAGTTTCTTTTTTCAAGGGTGATTGTTTCGTGAGATCTGGCTGGATTTCAGTCTTCTCAAGCGTTGTTGGGAGCATTCTCCGAGGGCAAATTGGTGGATCAAATCTCCAAGGCAGTGATGATAGCTCCTGTGGCTTATGTCTCGCACACAACCAGTCCAATTGCTCTCATAGCTACCAGGTTTAATCTTGGTCTAGTTCTCGTCGGCCTCAACATCTACGAATTCAATCCCAGATCGTAAGCAACTCGAGCTAAAATTCTCTATTTTCACTAGCTGGGGTCTCCGACTTACAGGACGTCTGGAGCAAAGATCCTGGAAACTCTGTGCGTCACGGTCAACATTTGCGAGAGTGACATTCTATCACTGATAACAGGTCTGTGGAGAGCATGTTTTTGTTTCTTAAAAAAATAAAGCTTGGATCTCTCAAAGGCCCCAATTGCTGCGTTGACGACACGAGGATGGAATTTATAAACAAATACGAGCTCCAGTCGACCTCTGTCAAGAATTGGAACCATCTGGGACAGCGTAAGCCAAAAAAAAACTCATTTTTTCTAGAAAACAGTGTAATGCTGGTCGATCGTTTGCTCCTCCAGTGTTCCAAAAGAAAAGCTTCACCAAATTCGACTATGGCGAGAAGGAGAACCAGGAGCGCTATGGCACGAAAGGAGTGCCAGAGTACGTGCCCTCGAGAATTCCCACGGAGATCCCGATGATGCTCATCCACGGCGGGAAAGATGCTCTGGCCGATCCAGACGACGTCCACAGGCTCTTGGGCGAGCTCAAACAAACTCCAGAAAAGGTCCTCTTCTTGCCACACTACGCCCACTTTGACTTTGTTCTTGGGACAAACGCGAGCAAAGACGTCTACGAGGGCATCGTCAACTTCTTGGAATCGTGAAGGGTTGACCAGGACGTGGACTTGTTGACTAGAGTGTTGACTGTATTAGTCAACTTGCTGCTTAAGACGCTTATCATAATAATGTCGATGTAGTATAGTGGTGAGTATTTCCGCCTGTCACGCGGACGACCCGGGTTCGATCCCCGGCATCGGCTGCTTTTGGGCGGAGCGATGTTTTTCCTTTCACGAGAGATGGGTGATCGCAATGGAACAAGAATAAGAATGTTCTTCACACTCTTTTCTCGATTGCGAGGACTTGGATTGCGAGGATGGCGATGGCGAGAGCTGGGATTTTGATGGTTTTCTCGCTGGTGTTGGTATCCAAAGCCTGCGGTGACTGCCGGCTCACAGACATCTGGAGCTGCGTTCCAGCTGTGACCAAGCGGGTTGATCCAACCAGCGATTGCTGCAATCTCATCCAAGTGATAAGCCTCAATTGCCTGTGCTCCGCAGCGATCGGGCGAGACGCCGCTGCGCGAGGCGTGGATGTGCGGCGAGCCGTGGAGCTGCCGCTCAAATGCGGGCGAGAGGTCGGATTGGAATACACCTGCGCAGGTGAGAGAGAGATGACTCAATCGTGTGATCGATCGATCGGTGTTTGCTTTGCTTGTTCTCCAGGAATCCCGTTCAATGGCGGGAGAGAGCCCCGTGTACGGTAGAACTTTTTTTTCAGTGTTCTTTTACTTTACACAGTAATCTCAATCGCTATCGATCGAGCAATCCTTTACGAGTTGAAGAACTCCACGACTTTGGGGTAGACGAGATCTTTGGCGTTGTATGACACCACGAAGTCGAGATGCGCGTAGTCTGGGAGGAAGACGAGGTCGGGCTTGGATTGAAGCTCGGAGACGAGCTGCGCGACGTTTTGTGGAGCGGCGAGAGCGTCCTTGGCCGCGTAGAAGAAGAGGAACGGGATTGTTCTTGGGATGTTGGGAAGCGAGTACGTCGGGGGAGAGATCCAGCCGTAGCGGACGAGGTTTTGCCAGAATCCATAGTCGAACTTGTCGAAGCTCTTGCCTCGGAACTCTAGAAGTTTGTAGGAATCTCGTGAGCACAGCGAAGTTGGCGAGAGAAAGAAAAGCGGGCTTACGTTGCGCGAGATGGCCAAAGTTCTTTGCAGATGTTGATTGAGGCTCGTAAATTTCGTAGTACGCTCGGCGTGTGTCATTGATGCAGCAATTTGGACCTGCGTGAATCAGAGTTCTTGGTGAAAGATGGCGACCTTTGATTCGAAATCGATCGAGAGAACGGACAACGTACCTGCGAGAAGCGTGACAAAGTTTTCGGTGCATTCTGGATCATCCGAGAGCTTGCAAAGGTACTCAGTCACAGGTTTGTTCTGACTGGAAAGAACAAAAAGAAGAAAAAGAGACAAAGTAAGAAAGATCCAGACACACATGAAAAGACACAGAGGACACGTACGCTCGGAGGCTGAATTCGTAGATGCCGAGCGATGCAATGAGCTACAAAAAATTGGAAGAACATGAGAAAAAGTAGTGAAAGAACAGAGAAGAAAAAACACTATACCAGATCGAGATGAGTTTGAGCTCCAAGAGTGAGAAGCGAGGTTGCGTGATCAACATAAGCAACTGGAGCAAGCATCACAGCTTTTTCCACAATGTCAACGAGCCTGTGCTCGGAGAACGCTGCGAATGCCGCTTGAGTTCCCTGCTCAATAGAAAAAAACAAAAAAAGCCTGTAAGTCTCAAGAAAGACTAAAATTCTCTGAGCTCGATCGAAGCAGACACGAACAGAGCTCAAGAAAATCCTGAGAGAGAAAAGAGCAAAACGAGAGAAAAGAAATCATTTCGATCGAAGAAGGCACGAATAGAGCTCAAGAAACTAGAAAATCCTGAGAAAAAAATTCCCATACCTGTGAGTAGCCAACGTACAAGACCTTGCTGTTCGTTCTCGCGTAAACCATCTCCAGCATTGCCTGGAGATCATACGCCGAGAGCTCGTCCACGCTCCAATCCCAAAATTCCTATCAAAGAAGAAGAAGATCATGCCGGTGGAAGACTTTGGATGATCTTACCCTGTCCGATCTGCTGTAAGAGACATGGCCATAGCTGAATTCGCTGGTTCTCACATTGGCGATCCAAACGTCGTGACCAGCGTCGGCGAGAATGAACGCCAGAGACTCCGGAGGCGCATTGAGCACCCAAATATCCCCGCCCTAAAAAATGGAGGAGAGATTTAAGGGGAAAACGAAGAACCCTAAAAACTCTGTTCTTACAATGAGAATGCCATGGTTGAGGAACACTGGCTTCTTTCGCTCGCCAATGTAGCTCGCGCTCCACACTCTTTGCACGCCCAGAAGGAACCCATCCTTCGTCTCGACCTACATCGCCACCATCGATGATCCATGGATGAGAGAAACCCTCGAGAGAAATGGGATTCTTACAGCCAATTCCTCGCATTGGTATCCGTAAGGCTGGACGAGCTTCACGCAGAGACCGTCTGCGCGATTCAATCCTCCCCGGAATGTGGGCAGCGCGCGAGAGAATTGGATCTTCCAGCAGCAGAGGAGGACTGACAGCACGATGATTGGCGAGCTCATCTGGAAGAACAGGGGAAAGAATCTTTTCTTTCTCCCTCGGAATGAATCCACTCGAGAGAAAAACACGAGAACTCGCTCTCTTCCGGCGAAGATTGGTCCCTCCCTGGATCAATTAATGCCGCCGCTACTGGCAGAGCGAAAGGAAAGAATCGAGAGAAAATCTCTCGAAAAGCTCTGGATTGTACAAAGCCGTGCCAGTGCTGCCAGTGCCACCAGGGGAGGAAGAAAGAAAGCCAAACACTCACACGCGAATGTTTCTCTTTCTCGCTTTCCCCTAGCAGCGCAACAAATCGCTCGCTCGCGAAAAACTCCGCGAGAGAGAGAGAGAGAGAGAGAGAGAGGAAAAATTTCTACTAACGAAAATCTCGCTCGCATCCACAAATCAGGGCTCGATCGCGCGAGGAGAGTAAGAGTTTGGTGGAAAGACAAGCAAACTTTGAGGTGGTGGTAGTACCATGGATCAATGCACTCTCGCACATCGCATTCCAATTACTACAGCGCTTTCTTTGTGGCACTGCGTTAGGTGGTAGAGCATTGATGGAAGAACCCTAAAAACAGGGGATGGAGCCTAGAAGCAGGGGAGGGAGGGAGGGAATTCTGTCCTGCCAGGCCTTTTTAATACCAATCCGCGTCGAATCCTGGCCGGAGTAGCATCAAAAAGTGTGCCCACGACCGGAATTCCAAGAACCATGCTGGAATTCAAGAACTATTTCCCCGGATTCCTCCCTGAGCGCTTTGATCTCGCGGGAATGGGTCTCCAAAGAGGAATCGGGGCTACCAGGATGCGTAGCTGCTCGCAAGCAGCACATAGGAAGCTGGATCGTCGGCCTCGATGACGTTCCTGCCCGCAAATTTCCCTCCAGGCTCGTGGATCTTGCTTGCGCTCATCAATGCCGCCCACGCCACGCCATTGGGTTGATCCGGCATCCCCTCCGCGAGCTCCCGCGCGGTCGCCATCCTCCCAGCCCTCCCAAATCCATCGATCAAGCACACATAGTGCTCCCTGGACGCCTCCAATCCATAGTCGCGAGCCATGGACGCCGCGAATTCCCAGCTCTCCTCGACCGATCCCGTCCGGCTGCACGCCGAGAGGAGAATCACGAAGCAAATCTCGTTGGGTCTCACTCCCTCCATCGCCATTTCCTGGAACATCGCGATCGCGGCCAGCAATCGACCCGACTGGGCATAGCCGGCGATCATCGCCGCCCAGGACACGACATTCCGGACAGGCATCGCGCCGAATAGCCGCCGGGCCATGCGCAGCAGTCCGTACTGAGAATATGCCGCGAGAATCGCCGTCCACGAGACGACGGTTCGATCCGGGATGGCATCAAACGCTCGCTTTGCCCCGAGCAGATCCCCGTTCTGGGCATATCCCGCCACCATGGTGTTATAAGTGGCATAGCTCTTCTCCACCATGGTGGCAACCAGCCTCTCCGCGTCCTCCATCTGGCCGCTCCGTGTATATACTTGCACCATGGTGTTTTGTGCTACCACGTCGTACACCGGCATCTCGTCAAACAGTACCTTCACATCTTCCAAATGCCCAGCTTGGGCATATGCTGCTAGTATGGTTGTGTAGGAACGAATGTTCCATTCTGGCATATTCTGGAATATTATGCTACCCTCATCGTTCCTGTGCGCTACTAGATATGCTTCTAAGAGAGTGTTATAAGAAATAAGATCCCACAAAGGCATTCTTTGGAAGAGATCATTCGCGCCATCGCAATGCCTTGTTCGGGCAAATGCTGCGATCAAAGTGTTCCATGAAACAACGTCTTTCTCTGGAATAGAATCGAAGATCTCCTTCGCCTCGGTGGATCTCCCGGAGTTTCCATAGGCCTGAAGCATCGAATTCCACGAAATCACGTCCCTCTCGCCCATGGAATCGAACAAGAGCTTGGCATTGTCGACATAGCCATGGCGAACAAACACCGCGATCATGATGTTCCAGGAGAAGAGATTGGGCGATTCGATCGCGGCAAAGGTCGCACAGGCATCCTCGAGCGCGCCACACTGGCTATACGTTTCAATCAAGAGATTGCTGAGGTATCTAGAGCTGCTTGCTTCGCTCGATCGGATCGATGCGTGGATCTGCCTTAGGGCAGCCAGATCTCTCGCGCGCCCACAAGATTGGACAAGCGCTGCGAGATTGTCCTCGAAACTCCTAGCCAAGTTTCGTGCCATCTTTGATAATTCAAAAAAAAAAAGATACCCGTGAATATTCTCGGTGCTGAAGAGATTAGGGTTAGGGTTCTTGAGGGGATTGGAGACGGCAGAAAATCGATCGATGGCAGCGCTTCTGGGGATCGGCCGCAGGCTCGGGCTGGCGCCATCGGCGTCTAGATTTGGATCCACAGCAGGTTCTCAAGCGCGGTTTTACGCCAAGTCAAGCTACGCCGAGGAGCACAAGGGTGGGATGGGCGACAAGCTCATCAACGGTGCCATTTTCGGATTGATGGGCGTGATGTCGGTCTTGGTGGTGAATTTCTGGCGGCATCCTCCCCACGCCGCTCACGAACACCACGAGGATTAGCGAGAAGTCAAATCTTTTGGGGGTCCGCCAAGGATCACTCCAATTTTTCATAAAGGATGTGCTTGCTCGCGGGAGGTAATGCTTGTTACTTGGCTTGATTCGTGGAGAAGAACTACTTACCAGACAAAGCTTCTTTATTTTTTTTTTTCGTAATAAAAGGTGTTTAGTTGAAACTTTCGCGTCAGCACAGGAACTTAGAACACTCTTCCGCGCTGACCAGCAAAATATTCTCTGGGTTTGTCTGTCCCATTGGTTGAAAGTTGCCATGGATTTTGTTCTAACGCTTGTTGACTGCAGTCCCTCGCGATTAAAGTCGCGTTGTTGGTGAGCGTACGCCGGTGAAACAAGAATTTCTCCGCGCAATCGCTGTGACTCATCGCCACTTTCACTCGTATATATAGAACAAGTTCCTCACTTGCTGGCAACATTACAGCGCTTCTCGAGTTCGTTCTTCAAGGAGCTTCAGTCCAGTTCTCTTTCGGAAGAGTTCTTTTCTTGAAGTTTCTTTCGAGAATGACGATGATGGATGCAGTAATGAGCTCGGGTCGATTAATCAACACGCAGTCGTGGCCGATAGGCGATGTTGGCGACGCTCGGCGAGCTCGTCCCACGTCCTGGAGGACGACAACGCGTGCGGTGAATGGAAACGCTGTCTTGGCTCCCGAGAGATTTCCTGGCTCTGGCTCGCTGCTCGAGCGCTCGAGCTACTGCCCTCGAAGGAACGTGGAGAGTTTCAGTATCAGAAGCTACGAAGTGGGAGAAAATCGCAAAATTTCAATTGCAACTCTTGCTAATCTTCTCCAGGTACGTGATGTTCTCTTTTCCTGTTGCGTTGTTTCTTGGTGATCACACTTTGCATTTTTATGCAGGAGGTGGCTTGCAATCACGCTCGTAATAACGGCTTCTCTGTGGACGGCTTCGCGACCACTCTGTCAATGAGGAAGTATGGATTGATATGGGTTATCACACGGATCCACATAGAAGTCGAGGAGTATCCTAAATGGTACTAGAACTTTGATCAATACCGCTGCTCTTTGTGCTCAAAAGCTGATCGATTTTTTTCCTTGTTCAGGGGAGACAACATCGAGATTGATTCATGGTTCCAGTTCCAAGGCAAAAACGGTACTAGACGGGACTGGAGAGTGACAAACACGAGAACCGGAAAAGTGATCGCAAGAGCTACGAGGTAAGTTCTTTCAAGTCTAAAAGAAACTTAGCCAGAAAGATTTTTAAAAAACAATTTCTTGCAGCACTTTCGCTCTGATGAACGAGCAGACTCGTCGCTTGGCTCGAATCAATGACGACGTTCGGAACGAGTTTTGCCTTTACGTCTTGCATCCGCCAAGGTGAAGAAAAAAACAATTTTTTGAAGAGATCTCGTGATAAATAAGATCTGTTTAATTGTAGTTGGGTTTTCGTGGACGACGCTGTCACCAAGAAGCCAATCTCCAAGCTCAGCGAGTACCAGCACGTCAAAGAGAACTTAAAAGTAAGTATCACAATTCGTCTTGAAAAGTTTGTGTCCCTAGATTCATTGTGTTTTCCTCTTTGCAGCCCTCTCTTGCGGACTTAGACATGAACCAACACGTAAACAACGCAACTTACATGAACTGGATACTCGAGGCAAGTTCATTTCACTCGATCCAATCTCCAGACAACAGAACTAATCTAATCTTCTCTTTTTCAGAGCTTGCCCCGGGAAGTTCACACCAAGAACGAGCTCAACTCAATGACACTCGAGTTTAGATGCGAGTGCAAACGAGAAAACACGATCAATGCCTGTTCCAGCCTCGAGATCGATGACAAGAACGACGAATCAAGCTCCACTTTCACGCACCTCTTATATCTGGTTGGTAGCGACAAAGAAGTGAGCAGGAGTCGAACAACGTGGAGAAAACCAAGCTTTTAGAAAATTGATAAATTCTTGTTCAGTTCAGTTGAAGAATTTTGGTCAGGCAGGGCTTTAGCAAAATCCTCATTGAAGACTAGATATTTGGGTTATTCGAAAGACAGGCTATACTAGCAAGTGCAAGACTATCCTAAACCAGCAAGAGTAAAATCAAGTATCCAATAGTTCTTAAGTTTAATATATATTTTTATTATTTTATTTACATTTATAAATTATTTTCTTCAAAAGAATATTGATTTCACTTTGTGAGTGTATGGAATATGGAAAGGGAATACAAGAAATATATATATCTAACTTATATAGAAGAGTGAGTAGTTTGGATTGAAACCAATCTGACATTTACCAAAATCCTATTATGATAATATACTATAACATCATAATTGTACACTTAGACTTTATATCATCCCCTCATCTCAGAATGATGGAAGCCCGTCATGGTTCTTTCATGAATGGGCCAGAACATTAGGGGGAGGCATTAGTGGATTTATAGATGGTGCTAATTATTCTTAATCCCTTTGTACGAAACATTTTAGCTGCTGCACATACACAATTTTTGGAGGATCTGCTTGTTGAACGTCATGCCGAACCTCATAAACTTGTAGTCCAACTTACCACAACACTCAATATAGTCCTTTCCACTGAGTAAGAAGCCCTTTAGATAAACCACATATCGTAAAATAGGGAAAACAAATTAACACCAAGTCATCCACTTTCTACTTTGCAAGTGGATGATGATGGGAATTGTAGTGCCATTATTGTCCCACTTGCATGCGGCAAGGTGTTTAGTAAATTTTGTTCTGACAAGATGCTTGTCAAATATTGATCCCACAACCTAGCATCACTTGCCCACGGCAATTATAAAAGTAAACCCAACTCCGTTGGCAATATTGGATCATGACCATATAATAGTTTGGTGAAACATCAATAAAACTTTACACTTCTATAACATACATATACCGAAGAGATGGCAAATAACCATCCTAATTCGAATGCTAAAAGTTCACATACTTCGCGATCATCCTTTTAAAGGTCCAAATGAGCCGTTCCACCAAACTATATAACTATAGATGATAAGCACTTGTGAAAGTGTGGCGTATCCCCAACCAAGGCGTCAAAACGTGAAATGCCTCAGCCATAAATGTAGGACCATTATTTAAAAAAATCTGCTTCAAACAGAAATGTTGGAACACCACTCTATTGAGGAGGAAGTATCTAACAGCAGTTATAGATGCATTAGCAAAATCACTAACTTCCACCCAACAAGTCAAGTAGTCAGAAGCAATAATATTATACTCATTGCCAGCAGTTAATCATGAAAAATGCCCCATTAAATCAAATGCCATCAACTCAAAAGGACAGGTAACTGCAATTTACTCCAACCGCCTTTCCGCAACACGAGGGGGAGTATTACAAGCTTGGCACCAAACGCAATTATACATATACCAATTAACATCATAATGCATCTCTAGCTAATAGAAATATTTGAGTAGCTTTTCGATCACACAATGATGTCCCATATGCCCCCCTAGAATAGGAGAATCATGGTAGGCATGAAAAAACGTGGAATAAAGATCGAAGGCACCACTAGCCGTAAACGATTATCAAGATCTATCCCCACAAAAATAAATAAAGTTGTCCTCAAGGCGATATTGAGAATGTAAATGCCAGAATGGCAAATCATCAATAAATGATGCAAAATTCTTAAACAAATCTCGAAGCTTTCGAATCCATGGCTCAATATTTTGAGCTTCGCGAGCCTCATCAAGAGAAGGTAGACTTTGTTTTACACCTTGTGGACACTGAACATCAAGTACAGCAACCGCCGATGGCACAGAATCCTTGTCTAGAAAATCCACAAATGCTAGAATAACATGTTCATCAAAAACATAAGAAGAGAGCGAAGAAGGAAGAGGAGCTTGAGAAAGGGTATCGACATCAGCTATAAAACTCCCCGAGTGATAAACAACATTAAAACCATATATTTGAAGTTTCAAAGCCACTAAGTAATATGACTAACTAGGTTCTTCCGCTTTAATAATGAAGTAATAGCAGTATAATCACTTTCTAGTAACATTTGAAAACTATATAGATATGCATGAAATTTCTCGAAACCCCAGACCATTGCTAAAGACTCCTTCTTTGTTGTGGAGTAATTCACCTCCGCTAGTTGTAATATATAGCTTATATATAAAATAGGATGGCATTGACTAAGCACACTCAGGCTCTTTTGCATCAGCACACATTCAAAACCAATATTAAAAGCATCTACGTGCAAAATAAAAGGTCAAGTGGGGAGTCGTCAATAGCTTTTTGAGATCCATGAATGCCCCTTCACAATCTACAAACTAAATGAAAGATGACTTTGATGATTTCAACAATGCTCGGAACGATGCAGTGTAATCAAAAAGATGATCCACAAAACAACTGAGATACTGCACTTTGCTCAGGAAGTGTTACACATCATTCATACACTTTAAAGTAGGGAACTTTAGAACAGCTATAAATTTGTCAAGATTAACTTGCAAACCCTCATGAGAAATATGGTACCCAAGATAAAATAAAATACGACATATTCCTCCTACATCCCCTCCGAGAGGATCAAGACATCATCAATAAAATCAATAGTCACCTCCGACATATCATAAAAAACCTTGTCCATCATCTGTTGAAAAGTTGTTACAACATTATTTAAACCAAATGGCATTACCAAGAACTTGTACAAACCAAACAGTGTACGAAAAGCAATCTTAAGAATATCTTCTTTGGCCATTGGTATTTGCCAATATCCAGAAGAAAAATCTAGCTTGGTGAATCAACGACTTTTTCCTAGACAATCTAAAAAATCAATAGTGTGAGGAAAAGGGTACACATCCAGGATTGTTACTTCATTTAACAAATGATAGTGGATGCAAAAACAAATACTCCCATTACGTTTTGTCACAAAATGAAGTTCACATGCCCAAGGATTTCACGACTTTCGAATAACACCCTTTTTTAACATCTCCTTATCGTTTGCACATAAAATTTTGATTTCCTTAGGTGATCGATGACAAATAGAAACCTTGATTGGATGAGCATCCCTAATTGGAATCAGATGATGTATGGCAACCTTCGCCCCAGACAATAGGTCAAATTTAAAGAGATTTGCATACTCTTTCATGAGCTGGTCAACTACTATAACACAAAGACCGTCAGAGGGATCAGAAAGGGGAAAAGCAGAACAAAACAAAAATATAGAAGGATGCATAAGTCCTACAAAATCTTGACAAAATGCTAACCACAACATTCCTACCTTAATCTGCTTTGACATATTTGGCTTCACACAAAGCAAAAGGCTTCAAAAACAAATGCCAAATTGTATCATCGACTCAGATGGCCCTTAACAAAGATGATGCAATTGTTGGAAAGCATTAATCACAATCCTCAGCATGTCCAAATGTGTGTTTGAAGACATCCAAGAGAATACTCTAATCCCTATGAGTGGTTGCACTTAAACTATTGTACCACTGTAGCACTATCCCTTTGAGACATATAAGAAACTCACGTAAATATTAAACAATATCCCAAGAATGATATGTTGCAATCACCATGAAGTGATCGAACCCATAGTACACATCATCCTTAGGATTCCCATGAAAGAATTCCGGCTAAACGCGAGGATTGGCACCAAGAGGAGGAGGAGTTATACTATGTGCCGTGAATGCCACCACCATCAATTGAGTTTAATTGTTCAATTGCAATTGCATAACTTCAAGCAATTGCACCAACTACTGCTCCAGAGTCAAAGGAGGAAGAAATTGCTACTATGCTATGAAGATAAATAAAAAGGAAGGAGTAAAGAAAAACTAGAAGGAAAGGGAGATCTAGATAGTACAAAATCTAAACTAAAATCCCAAAAAAAAAAGAACAAAATAAAGGAAATGGAAAAAATTAGATTTAAACGATGCAAAACCTACATCTAAACTAAATCCTAAATCCAAGCACTCCTTAGGGACAATCAAAACTACCTCTCATCTTCATTAATGTGAGTGCGTAGAATATGGAAGGGAATATAGAAAATGTGTATATTAATTAGCCCAAAAACCATACCTTATATACAAGAGTGAGTGGTCTGAATTGAAACTAATCTGACAACTATCAAACTCCCACTACACTAATATTAGCATATAGCTGTACACTTGGACTTCATTTAGAAAACTTCATTTAGAATATCATCTTCATTTTAAAAAATTGCTATTAATATTTCTAGTAATTAATTATTTATATAATTATTTTATCACCTTTAATTAGACTACTCTATTTAAAAGTAGCTAGAACCTTCAAATAAATATATTTGGAACCTATTTATAATTTGAGCTATGAACTATGTTAAATCATAATTAAATTAGAAATAAATAATATATATAAATATATAGCAAGCAGTTTGTGATATTAGTTTTTGGGAAGTACACATTTTAACAGTTTATTAGAGTTTAAATATAGAGAAAAAATACTTATAACATCTAATTTTTTAATTGGGATATTTAAGATTAATCATTTTTTGATATTATTAGGTGACCTTTGGGGGAGTTTAAATTCTAGAGCTTAAAGTGTACCTTAGTTAGTCTTGTATAAACAAATAAAAACATATGTGTGCTTAATTTGTATTTATGTAATTCAAAAAATAATATTTTAAACACAACTTTTTTAACATAGAGGCATACATTGGTATTTATCACATATGCATAGCAAAGTCCAGGACAACATAAAGTCTACAACTTTGTATGTTGCATAAATTTTAACAAGAAAATTAGTAAATTAGTTAACCTATAGTAACTACACCATGCTCTTTTGACTCCATACAAGGCATGTACTTGAAAACTGTAGGATTGATATACACTAGCCACTTCCTACAAAATTATAGGGATGAATTCTAATTTCAAAATGCATACACATTTGCTATGATATATAGGGTGATTGCATGGTTATATTAATGCAAAATCTAAACACTAACCATGCAAACGAAGTATTTTCACACTAAGAACAATATCTAAAAAATAGACATTTCCCACCATCTCTAGGATCCCATAACTTTTCAATGGTAGACTATAGAGAAAGTTACAAGGTGATGGTAGCCATATATCTAACTATATGTTATTTATGTGCAAAATTTTTAGCTCCTTAATTGTAGCAAATATCTAAAATGAAAAATACATACATTAGCATGTGCATTAGAGAAGAATGGGCATAATTAATTACTTACTTATGAGTAAGTGTTGCATTCCAATGCTTCTTATTCACCATAATTCAATTATTGCAACAATTACGAAGTTCAAGCCAAGAAGAAAAACCCTTAAAAAGAAAGCATTACATTTTCAATTTGCAACACACTTAAATGCAACAAACCATTGCAATGAAAAACATTTTATATATGGTTAGGATCACAAGAAATTGATAAATATAACTTTATTACAGTTATAATAATATCCATTTGCTCATAGAAAAACCACCAAACTCGATACCCAGAGCACCCAAAGAAATATTTTACCTTCAACTCCATGTTCCAATTGATCATGCTCACCTTTGTATTAATCTTTTGCTGAGAGTGTTAACCTACAAACAAGCCAGGAAAAAATAAAAGGCACTTTCAGGAGTGATCAAAGCACCATGTTTACATTAGAGCATACTACGATCAAAATATGCCTTCAATTTGCAAACAATGAGCCAACTAAAAAAAAGAGAGATTATCATAACTAAATGATAACAAATCTGCTAAATGACACAAAAATAAAATTAAAAAAAAATTCACTAGACTTTTGGTGATGTCATGTTGTCTGAGATAATATGGTAGCATTTTTCCCATATATATCCCATACATATATAAAATATCCCATGACAAAAATATTGTACGGACAATCTATTTTAGATTGCTTATATAGCAATTGAAAAGTGATTATATACATAATAATTTTCATGCAATTCAAAAAGTAAAAATAAAAATAAATCTACACATATGTAATATATAATGCAGGCATATGTACATTCATTACCATGATAATTGTAGTATTAAAAATATAAAAATAAATAAAAGGATATAAAAAAAATATAATATCAAGATACTAGCAAATCCAATAGCTTTATATATAAATATGCCTTGAAATACTACATGATACATAATTGTTTGTATTAAATTCATATAAAGTATTTTTGGAAGTTTGCTTACTATAACAATTCTGAACAGTAAAGTATATTGGTTAAAAACATTCAAGTTTAAAATTGCAATATTTATTGAAGAACCATACTATTTTATCATAATATTTTAAAATAAATTCCTATTATTTTGCAATTTCAAACAAAAGTTCATAATATTTTTTAATGATTCTAAAATTATTTTATCTTTTGATTACGCAAAAAGAATATAACTAATTTTTAATATTGATTTATTTTTTTCATTAGGAGAGACCGAAAAATCTATCACTATAAGAACTTGTATTGTAATATAAAATAATAATCATCAAATTACAATAAAATTAATCATGAATATATTTATATTAATTATATGTGGTTAAAGTATGAGAATTACCTGTTTTGAAATTATATTTTAGTTTATATTTTATAGCATTCTTAATAAATTTTGAAAATATTATATTATGTTTACACCTTTCATATATACATCTGTGTTTTAAATAGGCATTTATTTTTATATTTAATAATTATATAAGTAATGTTTTTAAAGTAGTAATTTTAGTATTATCTGTATAAGTTGTTGGACAACTAAAATTATAATCTATTTTCTCTAATAATTTATAAAATGGTGCAATAATTTTACCAATATCACATGAATTTAATTATGTTATATTTGGAGTAAGTTTTATTAAAGTTTGTGAGGCCCAAATGTACAATTACAATGCTATATACTAATATTAAGATAGTGGGATTTTAGTAGTTGTCAAATTAGTTTCAATCTGGACCACTCACTCCTGTATATAAGCTATGGTTTTTGGGTTAATTAATATGCACATTTTCTATATTCCCTTTCCATATTCTACACATTCACATTGGTGGAGATGAAGGGTATTTGAATTGTCCTTAAGGAGTGCTTGGATTTGGGATTTAGCTTAGATGTAACTTTTGCATTGTTTAAATCTAATTTTTTCCATTTCCTTTCTTTTGTTCTTTCTTTTAGGGACTTTTGTTTAAATCTACCTTTTACATTGTCTAGATCTCCCTTTTCTTTTAGATTTCTTCATTTATTTTCTTTTGCTTTTTCCTTTACATTCATATTCATGGCAAAGCAGCAATCTCCTCCTCTTTCGACTCTGGAACAACAGTTGGTGCAATTGCTTGATGCTATACAATTGCAATTGAACAACTAAACTTAGTTGATTGCAGCATTCACAGCACGTGATACAGTTCCTCTTGTTCTTAGTGTCAATCTTTGACTTTGGCTAGAGTTCTTTCATGGGAATCTTGGGGATGATATGTACTATTGATTTGATCACTTCACAATGATTGCCATATATCATTCTTGGGATGATGCTTAACATTTGCATGAGTTTTCTACATGTCTCCAAAGGACAACACTACAGTGGTACAATGGTTTGAGCATAGCCACTCATAGGGATTGAAGTATTCCCCCAGACATCTTCAAACGTGCATTCAAACATGCCAACGATTGTAATGATGCCTTCCAACAATTGCACCATCTTCGTCAATGACCATTTGAGTCAGTGATATAATTTGGTGTTTGTTTCTAAAATCTTTTACTTCGTGTAGAGCCAAATATATCAGAGCGGATCAAGCTGGGAATGTTATAACTAACACTTCCTCAAGATTTTGTAAGACTTGTGCATGCACTTGCTCCAGCCACCCCTAACGAAGCCCTTCACTTGGCACAACATTATGAGATGTTGCCTCTTCCACTTCTTGTTGCCACTCCTTGTGGGAGATGGTCTTATTCTAATGGAGGTTGATGTTGCTGTTGCCTATATTTCTGTCTTGTTTTGCCCTTCCTTTTTCTGATCCCTCTAACAGTCTTTGTGTTGTAATGGTTGACCGGCTCATGAAGGAGTATGCCAATCTCTTTGAATTTGACCTATCATCTGGGGCCAAGATTGCCACACATCATTTGATTTCAACTAGGGATACTCGTCCAATCAAGGTTCTTATTCGTCATTGATCACCCAAAAAGATCAAGATGTTACATGCAAATGTTAAAGAGATGTTGGAAAAGGGTGTTATTCGAAAGTCATGGAGTCCTTGGGCATGTGAACCTCATTTTGTGATAAAGCTTGATGGGAATTGTCACGAATATGACTTCAGGTATCAAAAGTTACATGTCGACTAGTCCTTTCAAATATTCTTTCCTTACTATCACGACAGTAGAAAGTTAGTATTGCTAGACCCATTATCAATCTCCACTTAAGCTAGTTGAGAAACTGGTCATGTTATCTTATGGTAAATCACCATAAGATAAAGGGTAAAAACCACATGCGCTACAGGAATATTCATTTCTGCATCAACTATCGTCCGTTAAATGAAGTGACCATCCCTGATATATAACCTCTTCCTCACACTATTGATCTTTTGCATTGTCTAGGGAGAATTTGTTAGTTCACAAAGCTAGATCTTACTTCTAAATACTAGCAAGTACTTATGGTCAAAGAAGATATTCCTAAGACTGCTTTTCGTATAGCATTTGGTTTATATGAGTTCTTAGTGATGCCATTTGGTTTAAATAATACTCTAGTGACTTTCCAGCGGATGATGGACAAGGTTCTTTGCGATATGCCAAAAATGACGATTGACTTCATTGATGATGTCTTGATCCACTCGGAGGGGATGTGAGAGGAATACGTTCATGATGTTCATAAAGTATTAGATCGGTTACGGGAAGTTAGTTTAAAACTGAAGCGGTTGAAGTGCGTATTTGGGTCCAAGGACACAAGTTATCTTAGGTATTGTATTTCTCGTGATGGTTTGCATGTTGATCCTGACAAACTTATAGCTATTCTAAAGTTCCCCACTCTAAAGTGTGTGAATGATGTGCAGTGCTTCTTATGAAAGGTGCAATATTTTAGTTGTTTTGTGGATCATATTTCTAATCGTACTGCACTATTGCGAGCATTACTGAAATCATCAACATCATCTGGTCTGCAAACTATAAATGGGTGTTTATGAATCTCAAGGAGCTATTAACAATTCCTCTGGTTTTAGCATATCTTGACTACACTCGACCTTTTATTTTGCGCAAGGATGCTTCTAATATTGGTTTTAGAGGTGTGTTGATGCAAGAGATTTTAAGTGTGCCTAGTCAGCACCATCCCATTGCATTAAGAAGCCGTACATTACAATTAGTAGAGGCAAACTACTCCACAATAAAAGAGTGTTTAGCAACAATTTAGGGATTTGAAAAACTTCATGCATATCTATAGACATTACTAAAAGGTGATCATGTTGTTGTTACCTTATTATTGAAGTGGAAAAACCTAATTAGTTATATTGTTCGGTGGGCTTTAAAGCTTCAAATATATAATTTTGATGTTGTTTATCATTCGGAGAGTTTTATGGCTAATGCTGATGCCCTTTCTCGAGCTCCTTTTTCTTCTTTGCTCTCTTTTTATATTTTTTATAAGCTTGTTATTCTAGCATTTGTGGATTTTCTAGACAAGGATTCTATGCCATTGGTAGTTGCTATACTTGATATTCAAAGTTCACAAAGTGTAAAGCAAAATCTACCTTCTTTTGATGAGGTTCGTGAGGCTTAAAAGATTAAGCCATGGATTTGAAGGCTTTGAAAAGGCTTTGAGAATCTTGTATCACTTGTTGATGACATACCATTCTGGCATTTACATTTTCAATATCACCTTGAAGATGGCCTTCTTTATTTTGTAGGGACATATTCTGATGATCATTTACGGCTGGTGGTGCCTTTAATCTTTATTCTATGGTTTCTCCATGCCTACCATAATTCTCCTGTTCTAGGTGGGCATATGGACATCGTCATGTGACCGAGAAGCTATGCAAGTCTTTCTATTGGCCAGAGATATGACATGATGTTATCTAGTATGTGCATATCTATGTTTGGTGCTAAGCTCGTAATACTCCCCCTCATATTGCAAAAGAACAGTTGGAGTTAATTGTAGTTTCTTATCCATTTGAGTTAGTGGCATTTGATTTTATGGGACATTTTCCATGATCAATTGCTGGCAATGAATATGTTAAAATTGCTTTTGACTACTTGACTCGCTGGGTGGAAGTTGATGT
The DNA here is from genome assembly GCF_000143415.4 of Selaginella moellendorffii. NCBI lineage: Eukaryota > Viridiplantae > Streptophyta > Lycopodiopsida > Selaginellales > Selaginellaceae > Selaginella > Selaginella moellendorffii. The sequence goes on from NW_003314381.1 coordinate 72,474, forward strand.
TTTTATTATTGCCTCTGCAATTGCTATTAGGTACTTCCTCCTCAATTGAGTGGTGTTCCAACATTCTTGTCCAAAGCAGATTCTTTTGAATAATGGTCCTGCATTTATGGTTGAGGTATTTCATGTTTTAACATCTCAGTTGGGAATACATCACACTTTTACGAGTGCTTATCATCCACAAACAAACAGTTTGGTGAAATGGCTTATTTGGACATTCAAAAGGATGATCATAATATATGAACTTTCAGCATTCGGATTGGGATGGTTATTTGTCGTTTCTTTAGTATACATATGTCATAGGGGTGTAGAGTTCTATTGATACTTCACCATATAAACTCCTATATGGTCATGATTCAATATTACCAATGGGGTTTACCTTCATGATTATCATGAGCTATCGATGCTAAATAGTGGGATCAATATTTAACGAGCATTCTTCCACTTGTCCAAGCAAAGTCTGCCAAACACTTGGGCCACGTACAAGTGGGAAAATAATAGCATTACAACTCCTATCATCATCCACCTATGGAGTACAAAGTGGATGACTTGGTGTTAGTCCGTTTTCCCCATCTTACGGTACATAGTTTATCTAAAAAGTGTAAGCGACTAAATTTTCTATTTTACATTAGTCACTTAACCACATTTCCGACCACTTGGAAGAGTCTCACTCACAACTTCCAAAAATCTTATTCCAGATTTAGGGCTTGCTAGCCCCAAGAATGGCATCCATGCCACTCAGCCTTTGCACTTGGTCCAAGTGCTCCTCGTTTCTAATTCCATAAATGACACCCAAGGTACCACCCATATATCAGCCTGTTATGTTAAGGCCATGCCTATTCATCTTTGTCATACTGATGATTTAGCACCACCTACATCATAGTCCTGTCTCTTAAAGACTAGATCATCTGTCCATAAGTGATCATCCCAGATCCACTCCTTACCATCCTTAGGATGCCTGCAAACATAGGGAGGAACCTTCCCTAATATCCCTCTTTCGGTCCCCACTAAGTCCCCTTTTTATCCTTGGCCGTGTTTGCCAACACTGCCACTAAGTCAAGGCCCACATACTCGACCACTAAGTCCCATTGTCCTCTAAGACTTCTTTACCATGTGACTATATTTTTGGTCACTACACTAGAGGATTGCTCCTTTTTCTTTTCATAATCCGAGACTTTGGGATAACATTTCAAAACATCATGGCCCTACGTGAGCCTCATAGGTACTTTTCCCACCTTCCGCCTTTGGGTGCTATAGCCATGGAGCTTGAGTGAGGTTCCGTTGAGCCATGCCAAGTTCCAAGTAGGTAGTACCACCCACACTTGGATTGGGAGCATTAACCATTTGATCTCCCAAAGGAGCTAAAGCTAGAGCTAGCTCTTGAACACTTCACTAAACTACCCCATTTTCTATCTGTATTCACTCTAGCTTTGGACTCCTTAGTGGATGTATCATCACCCAACATGTGAGTATAGCATTCTTAGGTACACTAGCCTTTCCTGGCCAAATTGGTCCAACCCCCACACTCTCCCTACTATACTTTTGGAACACCCTGCAACCCCCTCGGGGGATGATCGCTTTAAGCTTTCACCCAACAGCTTATATTAGTATTTGGACTCAAACTCAAACTCAGACTCGGAGTTGGAACTCAGTCTTGGACTTGGACTCGGACTCGAAGTTGGACTTGGTCTTTGACTCAAACTCGGACTCAGACTCGGTCTCGGTCTCAGTCTTAGTCTCAATTTTATCTCAGACTCCATCTCGGTGTAAGCAACTAAAGAGAACGACTCAAGAGATGATCCATAGGGTTCAAATATAGAGGGAAAAGGCCCATGAATAAGATTGCACCCCTTTTTCTAATTGGTTAAGGGTTTTGGGATACTTAGGGTTAAACGTCCTTGGGTTTGAATAGTATTAGGCTGGGTGACCTCCTAGGAAGTTCAAACTCATGATCTTACATTTGGTATCAAAGCAGGTTTTAAGTTTGACTTTGTTGATTGGCTAGGGGAATCACACCACATGTTAATTGACATCTAGTAGGTCCAATGTGCTCCGACTGAGCTCGACCTGAGGGTAAGGTGTCAAGAGAGTAGGGCTCTCGAGAGAGTTGTGGCTCTCAACTTCCATTCACAAGGGCGTGAACTTGTAGGGAAGCATGGTGGATTGTAAAGAATGACTCGAAAAATGGTCCATAAGGTTCAAATATAGAAGGAAAGGGCCCATAAATAAAAGTGCACCCCCTTTTCCAATCGGTTAAGGGTTTTGGGATACTTGGGGTTTAGTGTCCTTGGGTTTAAATAATATTAGGTTAGGTGACCTCTTGGGAAATCCAAACTTAGGAGTTTACACTCGGGTCCTTTTTCTAAAGACTAACTTATTGCTTGCTTCAAGCTTGTTCCTCAAGCCCTTCATTGGGAGTTCCACTCCTACTCTTGACTTTTCAAGTCAGAACTTTTAATCTAAACATGTTACATTCGTTTGGCTTTCGCTTCGGCCACTACCCTTTCAGCTTCAATTTGAGGCTTAGAGATTTATGTCTCACAAGGGGCTCCTTGCTTAGTGGAAAGGACCATATCAAGGGTTGCAGCAAGTTAAACCGCAAGTTTATGAAGTTTGGCATGACGTCCAGCAAGCCAATCCTCCAAAAATTGTGCATGTACAACAGTTGAAATGTTTTATACAAAGAAATCAGGAACAATTGGTACATGTTCCTCCAAATCCTGGCCCACTACAAAAGAACCTTGATAGTCTTCTATTATTTCAAGAGGAAGGGATAATATGAAATTCAAATGTACGGTTACGATGCCATATACTAATATTAACATAATGGGATTTTGGTAGCTATTAGATTAGTTTTAATCCAGACCATTCGCTCTAGTATATAAGCTAGGGTTTTTAGGCTAATTGATATGCACATTTTTTGTATTCTCTTTCCATATTCCATGCACTCACAAGTTAAGAATTAAAATAATTAAAATATATAATTATTTATAATTAATTTATTCATTTTAATTTAAATTATAACTTTGAGTTTGAGGTGTATAACTATAGTTTAATATACTATTATTAGCATAATGGAATTTTATAGCCTTTACTTGCTTCTATATATAAGATAGAGTTTTGTATTATTTTAATATGTACAAATGAGTAGTAGTTATGATTGTGTTTAAATATATATACTTAGTTTAGATAAATTTAATTAGCTTTTTTCAAATTTTTTATTTTATTTTCTTCTTTATTTTATTTAACAGTATACTCCTCCTTTCTTCTCCTCCTCTAGTTTTAAAGTAGCAATTGATATGTGTTTGTCACTAAATAATTAGACTCATTTGAATATAATGTTCATGGCATATAATGTACCAAATTTCTTCCATGGAAATCCTAATTATTAATTTAGTCATTTTGTGATAATTGACACCTATCATTTTCAGGATACTACTTAGTGTTTACATAAGTTTTTCATATATTTCCAAGGGATAACATTGTAGTACTTTTGCAAATTTGAGCCTTCTCCCAAATGTCTTCAAGTGCGCATTTAAACATGCCAATGACTATGACAATGCATACTTTTGGCTTCATGGTTCACTGCTAGAATCCCAACCCAGCTAAATCAAGCTTCTCCACTGGCACTTGGGTCCTGCCCTGAGCCTTAAAGTGACAAGAACTTGACAAGTTAGAACCAGAACTAAAGAAATTCTTGGCAACTGTCATGAATATGAAAAGCAACCAAGATTAGTATGAAAATCTGTAACATAATCCTATGAGCCAAGAAAGAAAAATCAAAGAAGAACTCTAGATTGATGCCAAATAATGGAGACAAGTCTTTTTGAGCCACTACAGTTAATTAGCTATAGAAATATGCTAAGGGGAGGATATGCACCAAGAGGTTTAGCAAATCACTGGGATGAACATGTTTCACAAACATACAGACCATATTTCTAGACTTTTTTGGCATGGACTCAAACCCACTTTCACCCTCTAGGCATGACTACATACTAGTCTTATGAGTATTGTGACAGTGTCCATTTGTAAACCAGCCCTTGTAAGCTAGATGATGTCTAGCTTGATGGTGCGGCAACTAAGGTAACACCATCTGGAGCACACCACGCTGTTGTATTAATGCTGAAAAAGAGACACCATAGTTGAACACATCCAATCCAAGGCTACTGAACTCTCTCCATTTTCCATGTATCATTTTGACGTTGAAAGCGTATACATTTCCAACGACGTATTCCCCACAAAATGTGCTTATCTGGAGGCAAAGTCCTCTTTTCTCTGTCCATGTTATTGAATAAGTGCAGAGCCACCAAACCAAGCATTTAGATGTTTCACGATACAGCACTTCATTGTGTCTCGCCGTAGCATGTCTTGTGTGGGAAGAATTTTACCTATAGTCACAACTTGGAGCGGGAGCGAGTAACTTGGAGCAGATCCTTGCAAAGAATTTTCCCTGTTGCTGACTTTGGAATCGAGGGTACGAAAGTCACTGCCCGGATCCTCTTATAAGAAGCGACCTGGGATGAAAAGGCAAGAATAAAGATCACTGGAGAAAGAAACTGTGCTTTTTACCTGTCTCGCAATGAAATCCATAACTTCGTCTTTCGAGAGCGATTTTCCTTCTTCGCCGGATCCACGAACAACGCAGGCGAGAGGAATCTCACCAGCATCATCATCCGGGTACCTGGAAGAATATTTAAAACACGACGTTGGCAAAAGATAAATGTGGTGTCTGCTTACGGAATAACGGCTGCGTCGGCAATGCCTGGATGAGCGAGAAGAAGAGCTTCCAGTTCCGCAGGAGCAACCCTTTGTACTTGATGAGTTCCTTGAGCCTGTCGACGATGAAGAGAAAGCCATCGTCGTCGAAGTAGCCAATGTCTCCGGTGTGGAGCCAGCCCTCTGGATCGATGGTGGCGGCGGTGGCGGCAGGATTGTTGAGGTAGCTTTGCATGATGCAAGGGCCTCGCAGACAGACCTCGCCTCGAGAGTATGGAGGCAGTGTCTTTCCCGCATCCACGTCCATGACTTTGGCTTCGTGGTTCGCTGCTAGAAGCCCGGCCGAGCCGAATGGAGCTTCTCCAGCACCAAGACCAGTTGTCTCAGTCATGCCGTAAGCCTTGAGTGACAAGAACTTGAAAGTTAGAACCAAAACCAAAGAAAATTCCGGGACAACTCTGATGAAAGTCATGCAAAAGTTCTAAGAACCAAAGAAATTCTCCGATGAACATGAAAAGCTAACCAAAATCATGCAAAAGGTCTATGAGCCAAGCAAGGAAAATCGAACAAGAAGACCGTGAAGAACTAAGAGCGTACCTGACTAAACTCTTGGATTTGTGGAAACTTTGCTAGAAATGCTTCCAAAGTCTCCTTGGCCAGTGGAGCAGCGCCCGACCCGGCCTTCCTCAAAGAAGATAGATCGTAGTTTCCCACCGCTGGGTGCTTGAGGAGCGCGACCACGATCGGCGGCACCATGGGCAGATTGGTGATCTTGAATCGCTGGATGCACTGGAGCATGTGGAGGAGGTCGAATTTCCTGACCACCACCATCGTCACGGCGAGATAGATCATCATGCAGCCGCTATAGATGAGCCCGGCGATGTGGAAGAGCGGCAAAAGGATGAAGGTCACAACCTTGTCATCGTTGTCCCTGGGCTTAGAGGCGAGGATCGAGACCGCGGCGATGAGATTTCCATGAGAGAGCACCACGCCTTTGCTCGGCCCCGTGGTCCCCGACGAGTAGAGCAGCGCCGCTGGATCGCCCTGCCGGATTCTCACCGCGCTAGGGAATTTGCTCTCATCCACGGCAAGGAGGCTCTCGAATCGCACGAAGCGTGGATGATCCCGGAAGAATTTGGCGCCGACATTCTCCCCGTCGAGGATCACCGTGGGGAAACCCTGCCCGTTCTTCCCGATCTTGGCGACCAGGTCCGGCATCGTCACGACAAATCCCGCCCTGGAATCTCGCATCTGGCGCTCGATCTCGGCAGCGGTGTTGGCCGGATTGGCCGTGGTCGCGACGGCGCCGATGGAGAGAACGGCGGCGAAGAGGATCGGGAAATACACCGTGTTGCCGAGCAACAGGAGGACGACATCACCTTGGGAGACTCCGAGAATCGATGAGAGGCCCGACGCCACGGATTTGGCGAGGCGCTGGAAATCGCCGCAGTGGATCGTGAAGCCGGTGGTGGAATCGACGAGCAGCGGAGACGAGGAGTTGGATGGATCGGCGAGAGGGCCCGAGAAGAGCAATGCTGGGAGGTTGTGATGCGTCTGGAGTGGAATCGGGACTGGAGGGAACAAGCTGCGATAGATCCCGTCCTCTCCATGGCCGCCTTTTGCTGGATTCACCTCTGCCATAACCATAGCCGGGAAAATAGGGATTATGGAGCTGGTACGGCTCAAGCTCGCGCTGTGGCGCTGTTCTCGCGCGATCGGCAAGAACGCGAGCGCAAGAGATCATCTTGCATTTTGTTTTGGTGTCTAGAAGATTTCAAGCTGTGATCTTTTGCGCTTGCCCTTCCTACGCGTCTTCAAGATCTTGGATGATTGTCGCTTGCATCGCGTTTGTGATGTGGATCTGACGACGGAGTTCCATGCATGTTATGTACTCGACGAGATGCGAGGTGGCGGCCTTTTTTGCGAGGATGGCACGTTTCTTTGGTTCAGTCAATCGGAACTCCGCTTAGGCAGGGCAAGTCTTGAGGGGGTGTGTGTCACTGTTTCTATCTCTGTGGCACAAACCAAACCGGGTATTGCGGGAGCTTGTCGCGCCGTCCCAGCTTGACCAGGACGTTGTGGGCCACAGTTGACGTAGAAAGTTGATCGTAGATATCTGGGCCAAATATCGCTGTTGGATCGTGGTATTTTGTGAGGTGTTCCCTTCGCTGGATCCAGGCTGCGAGGAACCATAGCTCCAGTTCTTCTTCAAGGGCTTTGGAGGTATTCCTTGGAGGTCCAGGATGAAGCTTGTCGTCCACCTGTCCACTGCGTGCCACCATCCCTTGCCCTGTTGTTGTGTGAGTTGTTGAGAGTCGATGATTGCTTGGTCCGCGAGCTTGCCATGCGGGAGAAAATGGCTCTTACGTAGATATTGGATCATTTGTCACCATGCCATGTTCTCGAGGGGGAGGAGGCCAGCCTCCATGAACATAATTGGGAGTGCTACGTTTGTTGAGATACCAAGCTCGTCGGAGGTGAAAGTCGTGGCAATAGTTTCCATCTGAGCCCACTGCTTCTGTCGCCCTTGAGCTGCTCATGAAAATGATATAAAAGTGTCTGTTCCCATAACTTAATGTGTGCCTCAGCACCATACAAGGCCACTGTGGTGATTTGTTTTGAAAAAATAAATCTTCACGTCCCAGCAGGTCATCCGTGCTCTTTGACAGTCGAATTGCATGGCTCTCTTTGCAGTTCGCCTATGTGCTTGGATGCTTTGGTTATGTGAATAATATGTACTCATCCACTGCTTCAATTTTCTTGCCATCGTACCAGAATTTGCTTGTCTGGTCTGGGCAAAGACCATTACCTTTGTCTTTCCAAGGTTGATTCGCAGGCAGAAACGGTAAAGTGTGTCCAGAGCTGGCTTGCGGTTTGTTATGAAATGGGGACACCCAGCCTTGTGAGCGCAGCAGCGCTCCATGCTGGGTCCACCTTTATTGCGGAAGACGGATCAAGAACAGAATGTGTCAGGCGTGATCACCTACAGAACCTAAACGGATGTGTCCCTTCTGCTGACGTGGCATCCCAGCTTGAGATTGCGGCTTAAGTCCTCAACACTCCCACTCGAGCTAAGCTGGGATCAGCCTCGAGCAACTGCACACCAAGAGCTTGGACATGCTTGGAGAATGCAGCTAGGGGCAGAGCTTTTGTGAAAACATCTGCCACCTGATCTCCCGTCGCACAATACACTAGCTCCATTGTCTCCATGGCAACCTGCTCACGAATAAAATGAAACTGTACCTGTATGTGCTTGGTACTCCGTGATACTGCTCCCACTGCATAGGCTATGTCTGGCCTCGTACACACCATCAGGTACACTAAACTTCCCACCATCTGCCTATATGGGATCCGCTTCATATGTTCCTCCATAGGTGTGGTTGCTGGGTTCAGCTCACTGAGTTGAAACCTCTGAAGCACGTCCAGAATGTACTTCTTCTGAGACATCTGAATCACTCCCTTCCTCCTGTCTCGGAAGATCTGAATGCCAAGGCAGTAGTGAAGAGGTCCCATGTCAACCATCTTGAATCGGCACCCCAAATCCAGCTTCAACTGCTTCATGGTAGCACCTTCACTTGAGAAAAGGATGCAGTCATCCACATAGAGAGCTATCATGGCTCGAAATTCTCCCACTCACTTCAAGTACACGTTACTGTCAGCTGAAGTCTTGGAGAACCCCAAACCCAAGAGATAAGCGTCCATTTTCTCGTACCAGGCCCTGGGTGCTTGTTTAAGGCCATATAAAGCCTTCTTCAACCGGCACACTAAATGTTCCTTCCCTGGAACAACAAAGCCCTCTGGTTGCGAGATAAAGACCTCCTCATGTAGATCTCCATTCAGAAAAGCTGTGGTGACGTCCATCTGCTCGACTTCCAAGTTTTCTTGAGCAGCAATGTTCAGCAACATCCTGATCGATGCATGTTTCACCACTGGTGAAAATGTTTCTGCAAAGTCCACTCCTTCTACTTGAGAAAATCCTCGAGCTACAAATCTGGCCTTGTAACGATCAATAGAGCCATCTGGCTTATACTTGATCCGGAACAGCCACTTTGTACTCACGATTCTTCTGCCTGTAGGAAGCTCCACCAAGTCCCACGTTTCATTTTCCATCAGAGATTGATACTCTAGGAAAATTGCATGCTGCCACTCTGCTGCATTTGGACCAGCCAAGGCTTCTTGCAAGGTCTTGGGTACTGTGGCTTCTGCTTGGTGAAAGAGTGCTAGAAAGTCGAGTTCCATGTCCTCAGAAGGAACTTCCTCCTGCTGCTGGGACGGTGAGCTTGCAGCATAATAAAATGCTGCTGAGGTTACTGGAGGTGGCTCAGATGCACTGCGATCACGAGCTGCTCTGGCTTCAACTCTAGAAGCCTCAAGAGCCTGCTTTAATGCCACATCCTCTCTGTACTGCTGTCCTTGTTCAGTCAAGACACGAACACGACTGGATCTACGAGGTGCTGCTGCTTCCTGCTGCTGGCTGCTTTCCTGCTGCTGGCTGCTCTCACTAGAGCTGCCTTCCTCGAAATTGAGAGAAGGTGAGAGATCTGAGACACTCCTTGGAAGAGTTCGGCCTGCCCTGGGAGGAACTTGAGCCACGACTCCACCTCCACCTGTAGCTGCTCCGCCTGAGTGTGCACGCTGCCGTCGAGAGGCATCTTCCTCCTCGCTGTCGCTATCCTCAATTAGGGTTTGCTCACCACTAATGAGTAACGGCATCTGCTGCGAGGTGGTTGCTAGCTGGTTCTTGGTGTTGTACATCTTAGACTCGTCGAAGATGACATTCCTGCTCGTGATCACCTTCCTGGTGTTCAGGTTGAAGAGCTTGTAACCCTTCATCTTGCTGGCATAGCCAAGGAGAATGCACTTCTCACTTCTACTGTCCAGCTTCTTGGGCTCGTCCTTGAGTGCATAAGCTACACACCCAAAGATCCTGAGATGGCTCACGTCTGGTGCCTTCCCATACCACACCTCATAAGGTGTTCGTCCCTTGACAGCAGAAGTAATCAGCCTATTCCTCAAGTAGGCTGCTGTCTTCACAGCATCACACCAAAAGAAATTTGGCATGCCTGTCTTGCAAGATCGCTCGTGCCATCTCCACAAGAGTTCGGTTCATCCTCTCAGCCACGCCATTTTGCTCAGGAGTTGAAGGCACTGAAAGTTGCCGCTTAATTCCAGCTTGCTCACAGAACTCCTTAAAGGCGTTAGAGGTGAACTCTCCACCACCATCACTTCTCAGCATCTTGATTTTTCTGCTTGTCTCAAGCTCCGCTTGCAGCTTGTAGACCTTGAAAGCTTCAAAGGCCTCTGACTTGTGCAGCAAAAACTTCACTGCTACCATCCTTGAAAAATCGTCGATGAATGTGACAAAGTATTTCTTCTTTGTCCTTGACATGGTCTGCATTGGGCCACATAGATCAGAGTGTACCAGCTCCAGGACATCCTTCCCTCTTTCACTTACACCTGAGCGAAATGGAAGGCGATGCTGCTTACTGAGGACACAAGGCTCACAAAATCCAGCTGATGATGGAGCAATGTTCAGTCCTCGGACAAGTTGTCCTCTTGCTAGCTGCTGTACTCTCTTGATGGAAGAGTGGCCTAATCTTCTGTGCCAAGTGTCTAGTGTAGCTGGTTTGTCTTCCACGCTGCTACTGAGCATTAACCTCTCAGGATACACCACTTCAGCATTCAGGCATGTCGGCGTCCCGATGCTAGCTCATAGCCTTCTCGTGAGATGGTGCACCTTTTCTCGTTAAAGTCAATCTTGCAGCTTGCGTCTGCTATCTTCCCCACTGAGAAAAGAGTCTTCTTGACACCAGGCACATAGTAGACATTGCTCACGTCCACTTTCTGACCATTGGCAAGTTTCACCTTGATTGTCCCAACTCCTTGCACACTGTGCGAGTAATCGTCACCAAGGTAAATCCTCTTGTCGTCTGGAACTGGTCTCAGCTTGCCAAACAGCTCTCTGATGTATGTCATGTGCCTGTTTGCTCCTGAGTCCACCCAGATTACTTCTGCTTTCAACAGACCATGTTTTGTCACCTGCTGATCCTCTAACGAAGCCATGAACAGACTGCCATGCTCGTCATCTGAATCAGCTGCTGCAAAGTTAGCCACTTGCTTGCCTTTGTCTCGCTTTCTAGCTTCCTTGGCTTTCTTTGCTTCTTCATTGGTGCAGTCTCTTGCCCAATGACCAGGTTTCTTGCAAATGTTGCAAAGGCCGTCGTTTTTCTTCTTCTTCTTCTTGGACTTGCTCCCACTGGTTCCATCAGTCCCTGGAGAATTCACTGGGCCCAACCTGTCCCACACTGTTGCAGATCGCTTGCCCTTTGAAGATTGACCAGCAAATAGCGCTTGATCTTGAGATCCAACTCCCTCATTGGTCTCCATCAAGTTCTCTGCTGACTTCAACTGAAGGACCATTTCGTCAAATTTCTTTGACGAGTGAGTAGTCGCTGTTGTCAGAAGATACTTCGCCACGCCTTTGATGACAACCGACTTGAGCTTCGGTTCACTCACTGGTGTCTTCGTGATGCGTGCGATCTGGCTTGCTACCTTCCTCAACCTTCCAACAAAGGCTTGAATGGACTCACCTTCATGCTGTCTTACAGAACCGAGTTCTGTCTCTAAGTCCAGCAATGTGGTCTCATTCTCCTTTCCGAGGGTTGCTTTCAGGTTTTCCCAGTTCTCGTGCGCAGTCTTCGTGATGTCGAGATGGCAACTGAACACCTTGGCCTCTGCCTAGAATGCCCAAGGCCTTGATGTTCTTTCCATCCCACTCTTTGCGGTCAGCCTTGTCCGTTGTGGGAGGGCGCGTCCAGGAACCGTCGACCACTGGCCACAGCTCCTTCTACTCGAGTTGCTCCTGCCATCCGCTGAAATCCTTGCCATCAAAGATCTCTATGGCGTCGCGCACACTCCCCATCTTCAGGATCGTTCTTCACACGCGCTCTGATACCATGTTATGAAATGGGGACACCCAGCCTTGTGAGCGCAGCAGCGCTCCATGCTGGGTCCACCTTTATTGCGGAAGACGGATCAAGAACAGAATGTGTCAGGCGTGATCACCTACAGAACCTAAACGGATGTGTCCCTTCTGCTGACGTGGCATCCCAGCTTGAGATTGCGGCTTAAGTCCTCAACAGTTCTTGCTAGCAGCATCCTGTCACCGGCGTATAGCAGGAGGTAGAGTAGCATGCTAGCGAGTTGGATGGTTGAAAGCTCTTCATCGCTATCCTCCATCAGCTTTTCCAAACCATCCATGAATATGCCAAAAAAAAAGTGTGGGTGAACTTCAGTGTGACATGAGATTTGCGCTTGGCCTTGGACGTCGGCTTTGACATTCGTATAGAGCTGTTGTATGACTTTGATCAGCGTGCAGGGGGACTGAAGCTCGACGAGGTGTTGGAAGAGCTTTGTTCGTAGCACCATGTCGAAGGCTTTGGTGATGTCGACAAAGCAACTGTACACCGCTCCATTTCTCCAACTTCAGCCTGTCCATCATGATCCGGAGAGTCACGAAGTGGTTGATACAGGAAAAGTGTGGGCGAAATCCTGCATGGCCTGCCTTCTTGCTCCACTGGACGAGGTGTTTCTCCATGAGCCGTGCAAAGAGCTTAGTGAAGATTGTTGACACCATGGTCGTTCCGTAGTTTCCAGGCTGTGTTGGATCCCCTTGTTTGTAGATCGGGATGTCATGATTCACATTCCAGCTCGTTGGGAAGCCATCATGGATGATGTTGTTGAAGATTGAAACTTCAACCGGGAACAAGCCCAACAAGTCTGACACAACCCACACCAAGCATACAAAATCTTCAAGAAGAAGAAAGTGCCAGTCCTTGTTGACAAAGTAGAGATCTAGATCCAACACATTCAACAAACTTAGGAATCTGCCAGCAGAGGAATGTGACATCCCACTAGCCTACTACAGACAAATCAAAGAAGTGATCAACACCTGCAAGGACCCTCATGAGGCATTGCATATTCAGCGTTTGGAGGAGTTTCGCTGTGAAGCCTTTTTGCTGCGGCAGATGGTTGATTGCTTCTTTGATTTGTTCCTAAGTAGAAGGTCAGTGGGATGTCATATTGGATCTCCTCTACTGGCATATTAGTTCGTACAGTTGTTGAATGCAAATCTCTACTTCATCAATGAGGACTGGTGCTCTTTTCTTTTCAAAAATTTTATATGCATGATGTGGGTCGTGTCAAACTTGCCAAGCTTGTTCCTGGTTGAAATTTCGATCATGCTAGTGTCAGGGTGCTCTTGCCACCTTTTGGAATTGTGGGTGGGGGTGGTCAGCGTCTGGGTGGCAGTCTCGTTTTGCTCTTTTGTATGCTTTGTGGAGTTTTGTACAGTGCATTTCTTGACTGGCAATCCCTTCGTCTGCCAGTCAGGTTTGAGATATAGGTCCTCGTCCTGGTGTTGTTTGATGGCTGCACTATGCCTCCATGTCCTAGTCCCATGGAAGTTGCTTTCCAGTTCCATGCACTGTGTGTGTGGAAGCTTGGGAGGTCAGGGACCCTGCTCTGCTGGTGTTCCCACGTTTCAACCAGTGCGATGATGTCAAAATGCCCATATTCCGCTAGACCCAGTCCACAGTCGTCCAAATTTGCAACCTTGATGATGTCCTGCTTGATGGCGCAGCAACTAAGGTAACACCATCACCACGCCGTTGTATTATTGTTGAAAAGGAGACACCATAGTTGAACACATCCAATCCAAGGCTACTGAACTCTCTCCATTTTCCCGATGTTGAAAAAATGTAGGATCTACAATACATTTCCAACAACGCATTCGCCACAAAATGTGCCTATCTCGAGGCAAAGTCCTCTTTTCTCTGTCCATGTTATTGAATAAGTGCAGAGCCACCAAACTCTCTCCATTCATGATACAGCGCTTCATTGTGGCTTGCCTATGAATAGTCGATCAGGCCCACTTTCTTTCTACGTATGCTGAGAGGTCTTTTCCACGCGTGAAGGGAAAAGAATTTTACCTATAGTCACAACTTGGAGCGGGAGCGAGTAACTTGGAGTAAATCCTTGCGAAGAATTTTCCCTGTTGCTGACTTTGGAATCGAGGGTACAAAAGTCACTGCCCGGATCCTCTTATGAGAAGCGACCTGGGATAGAAAAACAAGATCACTGGAGAAGGGAAACTGTGCTTTTTACCTGTCTCGCAATGAAATCCATAACTTCGTCTTTCGAGAGCGATTTTCCCGCTTCGCCGGATCCACGAACAACACAGGCGAGAGGAATCTCACCAGCATCATCATCCGGGTACCTGGAAGAATATTTAAAACACGATGTTGACAAAAGATAAAGGTAGAAAATGGTGGTGGGCTTACGGGATCACGGCTGCGTCGGCAATGCCTGGATGAGCGAGAAGAAGAGCTTCCAGTTCCGCAGGAGCAACCTGGAAGCCTTTGTACTTGATGAGTTCCTTGAGCCTGTCGACGATGAAGAGGAAGCCATCGTCGTCGAAGTAGCCAATGTCTCCGGTGTGGAGCCAGCCCTCTGGATCGATGGTGGCGGCGGTGGCGGCAGGATTGTTGAGGTAGCTTTGCATGATGCAAGGGCCTCGCAGCCAGAGCTCGCCTCGAGAGTGTGGAGGCAGTGGCTTGCCCGTATCCACGTTCGTGACTTTGGCTTCGTGGTTCGCTGTTAGAAGCCCGGCCGAGCCGAATGGAGCTTCTCCACTGGCACCAAGACCAGTTGTCTCAGTCATGCCGTAAGCCTTGAGTGACAAGAACTTGAAAGTTAGAGCCAAAACCAAAGAAAATTCCTGGACAACTCTGATGAAAGTCATGCAAAAGTTCTAAGAACCAAAGAAATTCTTGGACAACTCTGATAAACACGAAAAGCGAACCAAAATCATGCAAAAGTTCTGAGCCAAGCAAGGAAAATCGAACAAGAAAACCGTGAAGAACGAAGAACATACCTGACTAAACTCTTGGATTTGTGGAAACTTTGCTAGAAATGCTTCCAAAGTTTCCTTGGCCAGTGGAGCAGCGCCCGATGCGGCTCTCTTCAGAGAAGATAGATCGTAGCTTTCCACCGCTGGGTGCTTGAGGAGCGCGACCACGATCGGCGGCACCATGGGCAGACTGGTGATCTTAAATCGCTGGATGCACTGGAGCATGTGGAGGAGGTCGAATTTCCTGACCACCACCATCGTCGCGGCGAGATAGATCATCATGCAGCCGCTATAGATGAGCCCGGCGATGTGGAAGAGCGGCAAAAGGATGAAGGTCACGACCTTGTCATCGTTGTCATTGGGCTTAGAGGCGAGGATCGAGACCGCGGCGATGAGATTTCCATGAGAGAGCAGCACGCCTTTGCTCGGCCCCGTGGTCCCCGACGAGTAGAGCAGCGCCGCTGGATCGCCCTGCCGGATTCTCACCGCGCTAGGGAATTTGCTCTCATCCACGGCGAGGAGGCTCTCGAATCGCACGAAGCGTGGATGATCCTGGAAGAATTTGGCGCCGGCATTCTCCCCGTCGAGGATCACCGTAGGGAAACCCTGCCCGTTCTTGCCGATCTTGGCGACCAGGTCCGGCATCGTCACGACAAATCCCGCCCTGGAATCTCGCAGCTGGCGCTCGATTTCGGCAGCGGTGTTGGCCGGATTGGCCGTGGTCGCGACGGCGCCGATGGAGAGAATGGCAGCGAAGAGGATCGGGAAATACACCGTGTTGCCGAGCAACAGGAGGACGACATCACCTTGGGAGACTCCGACAATCGATGAGAGGCCCGACGCCACGGATTTGGCGAGGCGCTGGAAATCGCCGCAGTGGATCGTGAAGCCGGTGGTGGAATCGACGAGCAGCGGCGACGACGAGTTGGATGGATCGGCTAGAGGCCCCGAGAAGAGCAATGCGGGGAGGCTGTGATGCGTTTGGAGAGGAATCGGGACTGGAGGGAACAAGCTGCGATAGATCCCGTCCTCTCCATAGCCGCCTTTTACCTCCGCCATAGCCATAGCCGGGAAAATATGATATGAACTCTAGGTTAGGGTTTTAGCGCAGGGATTGTGTCTGGAAGGAGTGATGGCGGCTCAAGCTCGCGCTGTGGCGCTGTGCTCGCGCGATCGGCAAGAACGCGAGCGCAAGAGATCATCTCAACAGGTACTTGCATTTTCTTTTGGTGTCTAGAAGATTTCAAACTGTTCCATCAGCTACCAGCGGATCTCGTACCGCGAGCGATGGCGAGAGAGTGTCTTCGAGCTCGCGCTGTGACGATTGTCGGCAAGAACGCGAGAGAAAGAGATAATCTCACAGGTGCTTGGGCCAGGCTTGTATTTTTCTTTGGTGCTATTTTGCTTGTCTTAGAAGAAGTCAAGCTGTTCTATCAGCCGTGGCGTGGACTAGCGAATCTCGTGGAAGAAAAAGGCCGTAGGTCTGTCAAGAGTTATTTTTTTCTCTTTGTCGAGCCAAGATCTAATTGGCATATCTTTGATTGTCTGTTTTCTTTGCACGAGCTTGGCGGACGCATGAAGATAGGTATGATTTTTTCGTTTTGGCACTTCATAAGTTCGTCGTTTCGTGATTTCAGTAATTTAACTTCTGTGTCAGATAGAGCTCCCAAATTCTATCGAGCTGCAAACTTTGATTAAGCAAAAGAGAAAGAGGCCGAATGGACCTGGGAAAATAAAGAAAGGCATCGCGATCGTGCCACACCTGTCGTTTGCCAGAGAAAGACGGGGAGATATGAGAGGAAAAAACTTTTTTGCGGCATTAACATCTTCTACCAAACGAGACGCTGTCCAGACCCACTTTTGACAAATTTCGGAAAGTCAGCCGAGACACGGCTAGCACTCAATGGTGCTCCGCAAAGATATGGTTGCAGAAATTATCCAGGTACGAGCGCGCACTCCCTCTATCAACTTGAGAGGAATTTCCTGCTTAAATCTTGCTCACCCATGTTTTTTTTCTCTCCAGACAATCCGAGTTTGTTGATCCGAAGTTCTATCCCAGCGGGTCTCTTTAGAGGAAGGAAGAAAGAAGAGCGAAAGAAGAATGGTACGATTCCCTCCACCAGCAGCAGCAGCAGCAGCAGCATATCTTCTGTTTCTATTCACTACCAGTAGCTTTGTTCTCGGCAAAAGGTATGAGCTATCGCCCGGCTGGACTGCTGTGAACAACGAGAGCTTGAAAGGGGCTGGAAGCGATGGCGGTTCTAGCTATCGGATTTTAAGAGCTGGGGAGGATCCTATAGTCAGTGACAATGGAAGCTTTAGCTTGGCCTTCTACGACCCCCAGGGAACGAACAGATACTTCCTGTGTGTGCTGCTAAACGTTGGGAAATCCAAGCCAGCTCCAGCCTCTCTCGTGGTTCCAATCTGGATTGCAAACTCCAACTCGTCATTCTCCGGCAAGGCAACTCTGATGCTCACAGGAACACACAAAAAGTTCATACTTCTCGACTCCACCGGGACTTTGAAGTGGAGTAGCGGTAGCGTGGTCGGAATCTCCAGCTTGGAGCTCGATGAGACAGGGAACCTGATGCTGATCAGCGAAGATGGCAGCGTTCTCTGGCAGAGCTTCGAGCACCCGACGAATGTTCTCGTTCCAGGACAGACTTTGCGGCCGGGAATGTCGATCACAAGCGTCAACTCGAGCTCCCAGCAGCCGGGACCGTTTAGAGGCACTATGGAAGCGAGTGGCTTCGTGTTCTACGTTCTTCCAGAGACGGAGCCGACCATGGCCGATATGCTTCGCAAGCCGCAGCCGTATCAGGTGTGGAGCGTCGGTTCTAGCAGCAGCAGCCTCGAATCCGCCTTGAAAGTTTGCGACTCTTCCAAGGCGGTGATGGCCGTGACAAGCAGCGGCATCGTGATCTCCTACGAGCGTTCCAGCAGCGGCGAGTGTGGCGGCGATGGGAAATCCTTACAGGTGTATAGAAACGACGAGGATACAGCAGCGGAGAGCCAGTACTGGAAGCTCGAGGAAAATGGCGACTTTGTTCTTCGCGGGTTCCACGAGCGGGAGCAAAACTGGGCGACGGTGTTCGCTCTCTCGACCCGGGCCAACGATTCGTGCAAGCACCCGACCGCGTGTGGGAGCTACGGGCTTTGCAACAGCCAGGGGAAATGCCAGTGCGTGGGAAACGAAGAACTGGACGATCACACCTCGCACTCTTGCGGCGCTCCGTCCGGCGTCTCGGCCTCTTGCCTCGCGAACGAGGCCGCGAACCACCACTTCGTGAAGATCCCCTCCGCGACTTACTTCTCCAACGCGTTCTCCCGGCCGGATCTCCGCAGCTCGTCGCTGGAGGATTGCTCCGCCGCGTGCGCGTCCAATTGCTCCTGCGCCGCCGCGTTCTTCAGCCGGAGCGGCGGCGGCGATTGCTTCCTGGTGGACGAGGTCATGGGCAGCTTGAGCTTGGTTGGGGGCGGCGCTGGAGCGGAGGAGGGGGATTACACGGCGCTGGTGAAGATCCAAAACGCGCAGCTCATCTCGGCGCCACTGTCCGCTAGCCGGGGGAAGGGGACGAGCAAATCCGCGCGGACTGCCATCATCTTCCTGGCGGTGCTGTGCGGTGTTCTAGCGGTGATGCTGGCGGCGGGCGGCTACATTATCAAGATCAAATATCCCCACGCTTACAACAAGATGATGAGGAGGTCGTGATCGACGTGATTTTCAAATTTAAATGTCAGAATATGCTCTAGGGGTTTGAGGTGGCAGTCACAAGCTGACATGTCTGATGACGGCACGAGTTTGTGTTGTTGTGTTGTGACTGCCACGTCAAGCCCTAGACACAGGTGGCAATAATGCATAGTGCCAGATGACATGGCACGAGTGACGTGGCATTCTTTATTACTTGCAGTTCCCGCCGACCTGTGCTTCAAAGGTACTGTGATCAATGAATGCCAAAATCGAGGGAGTGAATGCCCTGGCTATTAGGTTAACCAGTCTAGATAGATCCATTGTTGGATTGGAGGGCGGAAGAAGCCAGCAATGCCGCCACCGATTGCGAGTAGAAATCTCCATTCCATCTCCGCGATTCTCCTCCTGCTCTTGGCCGGGCTCACAGGATCGCGGCGAGCAGCGAATGCGAAGAGGTATGATCTTCCTCCGGGCTGGATGGGGAACAACACCCGGGGCGCGCTCACTGAGATCCGTCTCTCGGATGGTTCTTTCTATCGGATCCTCAAGGCGCCAATTATCGGCGGGCAAAGGCATGATCTAGAGGATGTTACCAGCGACAATGGCACATTTGCCCTAGCCTTCTTCCATCTCCACGGTGGCTTCTATCTCGCGGTGGTGCTCCAGGCCCCTGGCCATGGCGAGATCTCTTCTTCGTCTTCCTCTAGCAGTGCCATTCCTGTGTGGATTGCGAACAGGGGTGGCGCCGTGGATGACAATGCGACGCTGCTGCTCACTCCCCAGAACGGCAAGATCATCCTCCTCGATTCCTCTCATAACTTCCGGTGGGGGCCAAATTCGGAGGCGATCGCGGGCGTGGAGCTCTTGGAGTCCGGGAATTTAGGGTTCTTCACGGCGCAGGGCGCGGTGGTGTGGCAGAGCTTCGAGCTCCCGCAGGAGGTGATCCTTCCCGGCCAGGCTCTCAAGCCGGGAATGCAGCTCACAAGCAGCGGCACGAATCGATCCAGCCTCTACAGGGCCCAGGTCCGCGGCGATGGATTGGTCTTGAGCGCTGGAGATCCCAAGATGATCGTCCCACAGCCCTACTTCGCCTGGAGATTGAAGGAGAAGTGTGATGGATCAGAAGCAGTTCTAGGATTCACCGGCGCAGAGATCACACTCTCCTATCCAGGCGCTTGTCGATCGCTTGCACTGTCCATCCCGCTCAACACTGCCGATCCAATCCTTCTTCCGTTCGTGCGACTCGATCCAGATGGCGATCTCGTCGCTTACAAATTCCATCCTCGATCCGCGACCTGGGTGCCCGGATTCCAGCTCTCGGCTCTCCAGCCCGATTCGTGCAAGCTCCCCAGCGCGTGTGGTACCTACGGCATTTGCGAGCTCGGGGGCAAATGCCGGTGCCTGGAAGTCCCACACCGCGGCGGCGAAAGCTACCGCGAGGGCGCGCCGTCAGCTGTACCGTGCGGTACTGCGCCGCCACTTGGCGCACCGCACGGACTACCGCAGGCCGACCAATGCGCCGACGAATACGTCAACCACCACTTTTTAAATGTGAGTGGCGTGAGCTACTTCGCGGTACCGTTGGCGGTACCCGATATGCGCGGCGCGTCGCGCGAGAAGTGTGCCGCGGCGTGCCGCTGGAACTGTAGCTGTGCCGCGCTGTTCTTTGATAACCGGACTGGGGAGTGTTTCTTTGTGCTGGACGAGATCTTGGGCAGCTTGACGATCGATCCCGCGCGGAGCTCCAGCATGATCGCGATGCTCAAGTTCTCGAACAGCCGGATCCTCAAGGGGCCGCAGTGGGGCGCTACTTCATCGCCGGCGGGGATGGAGAGAGCAAAGAGGGCGATTCTCATCGCCGCCGTGGCTGGCGTGACAGGATTCGCGATGATCTCTCTGGCGGTCTGCCTGGTGATCGTGCTCGCGCGGCGGTCGAGATCATCCACCCAAGCGAATCTGGAGGAGATGGAGCTGGATCTCGTCTTGAGCGGCATCCAGGGGCTGCCACAGCGATTCCAATATTCCGTTCTAGAGGCCGCGACGTGGGGATTCTCCAGGAAGCTTGGAGCTGGAGGATTTGGCTCGGTCTACGAGGGATTCCTGGAGGATGGCAAGAGAAGCATCGCGGTGAAGAAGCTCGAGGGCGCCAGCGCGCAGGGCGCGCGGCAATTCATCGCCGAGGTCGCGACCATCGGCAGCATCAGCCACATCAACGTCGTCAAGCTCTGTGGATTCTGCGTGGAGGGATGCCACCGGATGCTCGTCTACGAGTTCATGCCCAATGGCTCGCTCGATCGCTGGCTCTTCGTCTCGAATCAAACACCGGAGCATCCGCGAGGAGTCCTGAGCTGGGATCGCCGGGTGGAAATCGCGCTGGGCACTGCTCGCGGGCTGGCCTATCTCCACGAGGAATGCCGCGAGCCCATAATCCACCTGGACGTGAAGCCCCAGAATATCCTCCTGGATGAACGGTTCGTGGCCAAGGTCGCGGATTTCGGAATGTCCAAGCTGCTGGGCGGCCGCGATGTGAGCCACGTGGTGACGTGCGTGAGGGGGACGCCTGGATACTTGGCCCCGGAATGGCTGCTCCATTCCATCGCGACCAAGAAATGCGATGTCTATAGCTTCGGCATGGTTCTCCTGGAGATCATTGGCGGGCGGAAGAATCTCGAGGTTTCCAGGATGAACAGCGATCTGGCGTGGTACTTCCCGGCGTGGGTCGTGAACGAGGTCCGGGAGGGGCGATTGATGGAGATTGTGGACGAGAGGATTAGGGCTCTTGTGAGCGAGAAGGCGGCGGCGCAGATGATCCGGATCGCGCTGTGGTGCGTCCAGGAGAGCGCGGCGTCGCGGCCGACGATGCCGGAGATCGTCCAGATGATCGAGGGGCACAGGGATGTGGAGGAGCCGCCCATGGCGTTCCATTTCGCGGTCCAGACAATGGTGGACATCACGGCGTCCAGGGATTGCTTGTCCATGGCCTATGTCACTCCTCCCAGCTTCGATGTCTCGAGCTTGATCCGGTGAGAAGATCATCCAGTAGGGCTTACAGAAGAGGAAGAAGCATCTTTTTTTAACACAAGAATATTCTCCTTGGCGCGAGTTGTAAACTCTTAGGGTTCTTCTTTGGGTTCATTAGTAAGCCCTAGTGGAATGGCGCTTGCGATTTCTTCCGGCCGCGGCAAGGCGATCCAGCTCCAGCCGGTCTCGCACATCGCGTTCGTGGTACGTGACGCTGCTGATTCGGCCAATGTGCTGCTTGTGCGATCGATCGCTGCTGCCGATCTGGAGCCGGGCGACTCCGAAATCTGGGACCTTCCCTGCTTCGATCTGCCGAGGCTCGGCAAGCGGCAGCAGCTGAGAGGCAGCATTGATCATCCACAGCTCGTTTGCAGCGTGGAGGCGGCTCTTCGAGAGGCTGGAGTGAGAAATTTTGCCATTGAGGAGGCTATTGAGAAGGTGAGGTCTACTTTTTCTTTGCCTTTGTTGGACTTTAGTGTTTGATATGTTGCGTTTTTTCTTCCTCTAGGTGCAAGCGCTGGTGCCTACGCCTTTACATTTTGTCAGCCTTTGGAAAATTGTTAGAGAGCCAGATTTTGGACCCAGGGCCCCGATACAAACCGTGGTGTTGATCGTGGAAGCACCACGATATGTGTCGTCCTTGGGTGGGTTTGATCTTTTTGTTTTTCTTTCTTTTTCTCTTCATACGAATGTATCTTTCATCCAGGTTCTTGTGAGTGGTTTGATCCTCAGAGAGCGCTGGAGCTGCTTGTGAATGAGACTCGTGATGCCGAACGCGTCGGTGTTCTCGCTGCTAGTTTTTTCTATCCCTTGTTTCCAAAGGGTACTTGCAGCGATCTTAACTTGGAGTGTTTCTACCAGGTTTGTCTTGTGATGTTGTTTAAGATTATATGCCATTAACATTGGATGTTTTGCCAGGAGTATCCCCCAGGAGTGTTAGTCATTCCTATGCTGTCGCGAACTTTGAAGCCTTTTTGCAAAACTAACTTGGTCATAAGCGCACCAACGAGTTCACGGTTTTTAGATGCGGACGTGAACATCAATGATAGTACATTTACTGGACAGGCTTTGATTGTAGATCCTGGTTGCTCAGTTCCGACATATAACGAGGTATGGATTCTTGTTTTTCGTTTTTCAAGTTGCTTTACAAGAGAACTTTCTGCAGAACAGCTGGTTGCAATCGTTAGATTATTGCCCAAAAAGCTATTTGTTTTTCTAACTCATCACCACCTAGATCACACTGAAGGTCTCCCCGCTGTTAAACGAGCCAACTCCGAGGCCATTGTCATAGCGCACGAGAAAACTCTCAAGAGAATTGGTCCAGGTTTGTGTGAAATCTATTCAAGTGCTCATGCAAAATTGTATGAAACAGCTCTTTATGGCATCAAGTATGTATCAGTAACTGGTGGAACGAAGCTACTTATCAGCGGACAACGTTTTGAGATCATTGCCGCTCCTGTAAGCTGTTTGCGTGATCTATTCTTTAGGCAAGCAAGCAAGCTTCATTGTCATGGCAGGGCCACACGGATGGACATCTTTGTTTGTTTCACCTCGAAACTCGGACTCTTGTCGCTGGCGACCACTGTGTGGGGTATGCATAAGTTTTCCAATCGAGTTTCTAATCGACGAGAATCTTTGCAGTGAAGGAAGTTCCATTGTTGATGGCAACTCTGGAGGAAATCTTCATGTAATAAACCAGGCTCTTTTATATTTTTATTCTGATTCTTTTCTCCTTGCGTTTACAGGACTACATGAACACTAGCCATCGCCTGTTGGAGCTCGCGCCTAAGGTAGTGGTGCCGATGCACGGACGGCCCAATCTCTTGCCTTTGCAGCTTCTCAAAGGATACATAAAGTGAGTGATCTCTAAAGCAAATTCGCTGGTGGCAACACGTAACTTTGTTTTTTCAGGCATCGACAAACCAGGGAAGCTACTATCTTAAAGGCTATCGAGGCCGGCGCAACGAGTGCGTTCGCCATAGTTTCTAGTGCGTACAAGCAGACAAACATATTGCTCTGGCCAGCAGCGTTGATCAACGTAAAGGTTCACGTCGACCACCTGCAAAGGCAGCAAAAGCTACCACAGGTATAATTCTCACACCAGCGCTGCTATCGTGTATCGGCTAAACATCTACCGCGTTCTCATCGCAGGGGTTTTCCGTGGAGAAATTCAAGCGTAGCTGCGGACTCGCTTTCAAAGTGCGATGGTTTGCGAGATTCGTCGGTTCGTACGCTTTCCAGCGTAACGCATGGAGACTCCTGGTATGCCTTGCCGCGATTTTCTTCGTTTGGTACAAATGGGGCCAGGGATCGGGCGAGGAAGAAGAGTGGTGAATCTACCAACTTTGATAGGTGACTATAAAACTCTCTTATACAGCATGGGACTAATATAATGCTCCTGACAATGTTATAAACAATGTATATACGCAAATTTCTTCCTTCTAGAACAAGGTGGTGGATCGTCAAAGCTCTAAGATATGATATATCCAATCAGACAGAGAAACTCTAGCTGCTGTTACTCTATACGTGTAACAATGATAATAGCTGGTCTTGTAAACAATGCATATAGCGAGCTTGACTAAGCCTCGTAAAAGCAGGAGCCTCTGCTAGAGTAGAAGTGATACCTGGCATTCCACCGAGGACGCTGCTTTAGACAATGTGACGCCATGCTTGAACACCACGCTTGATTTTCCCCTGCGTTGAAGCTTTCCACCGCCCGCTTTTCTTTTCTTTTCTTTTTTTTCTTTCTCCGAAGTATTGCTTCGTCAGTAGCTTCTCCAGTCCCTTTATCAAAGCGAGACGTTGATAGCTCTCGATAGAAGAACGCTCGCTCGATCGAAGAAGAACCGTGCCGAAAGAAAGAAATCTACTTGGCTTGCGACGATGGCTCGTGGAAGTTTTTGCTGCTCGACCACCACGGTGGTGCTGCTAGTCGCGGCATTCTTGCCGCTGCTGTGTGGAGCTCAAACTTTCCCAGCTCCGGCACCTGGACTGGCCTATGGATTCTACAACACCTCCTGTCCCAGCGCCGAGAGCACCGTCCAGCAAATGATGCAGTCCATTCTCACCTCCAACATCTCCGAGGCCGCTGGGATCATCCGGCTCTTCTTCCACGACTGCTTCGTCCAGGTTACTCGAGCTTTCTCTCTCTCTCTCTCTCTCTCTCTCTCTCTGTTTCTTCCGAGTTGTTCTAGGAACTTTGCTGTGATCGCAGGGATGCGATGGCTCGCTTCTCATCAATGCTACCAACGGGGAGCTCTTCTCGATCCCGAACTTGACCATTCGTCGCTCTGCTATTGCCATCGTGGAGCAGATCAAGGCGAGATTGGAGTCGGCCTGTCCGAACACTGTCTCTTGCTCGGATATACTCGTCTTGGCTGCTCGAGAATCCGTGACCCAGGTACTAGCAAAGTCCTGTAAGCTCTTCTCGCGCCAAACCTATGTGATCCTTTGCTGTGTTCTTGCCTTCTAAAAGGCTGGAGGACCATCGTTTCCTGTTCCAACCGGACGTCGCGACGGCACCACCTTCGCCAGTAACCAGACTGTTCTCAGCTTCATCCCGGCTCCCAGCTTCAACTTCTCACAGCTTAACTCCTCCTTCCAGACCAAAGGCTTGAACGAAGCGGACTTAACAGCTCTCTCAGGTAAAGCAAGCTCCAAAACTTCTCTTGGACCGTTCCAAAAACTCTGTCCTCGCTGCCGCTGCTTTCAGGAGCTCACACCATCGGAATCGCGCACTGCTCGGCCTTCATTGGGAACCTGTATCCCAACGTCAGCTCCCGTTTCAACTCTTCCTTTGCACAGACCCTGTTGCAGTCCTGCCCAAGCAACACTTCCAACAACGTCGTCAACATGGACCTGGTCACCCCGAATGCCTTCGACAGCCAGTACTTCAGCAACGTTCTCTCTGGCTCCGTCGACTTCGACTCGGACGCTGCTCTTCTTAACAGCACCACCACGCAGAGCAGCGTGCAGGCTTTCGCAGCGAACCAGACCCAGTTCTTCAACCAGTTTGCCGTGAGCTTCATCAAGATGAGCATGATCGAGGTCCTGACCAACTCGAGCGGGAACATTCGCAATGTCTGCTCGGTCTTCAACTCCAACAGCAGTAGCACTATTAGCCTGAACTCGTCCCCTGAGAACCTTGTCGAGCAAGTGTGAGATTCACATTATTTGGCAATATCTACAAGCGAGACTTTCATCACCGATCTCAGTAATGAGAAACCTGTTGTTCTATGGGAGCGTTGTAGTGTCGCCTGCGAAGTTCTGATTCCGGCTCCAGAGGCTGTTGGAGGTACAGTCTTGTGGGATCGTTTGGATCGATATATCTGCGAAAAGAACAAAAGTTCAATCGGATTACCGCACGAGGAAAACAACCAGACTCACGCATGGCGTATCATGTCGTCCACCGGTGCCTGGGTCTCTGGAATGGGATTTTGAGCAGCAGCACGCATGGATTCCGTAGCACGGATGGATCGCAACAGGCCGAAGAAAATAGGAATGAAAGTTCCAACACCACCTTCTTTGAACAGAATCTTGAAAGGATATGGAGCGTAGAGTGCGGGATTGGCACCCTCTTGAATAACCTTCAAAAAAAGAGAGAAGAAAGTCACAAACAAATTTCGATGAAGGGAAAAACGATTTCTTAAGTCTGAAGAACTAGAAAAATTAACAAAAGGAAGGAACTTACAGGATGGACCTTCCCGGATAAGTTGTTGCAAAAGAAGATAGGCTGGTTGAAGCTCTCTTCGTGAATAAACATCTGTGGCAACAAAGGAAAAAATCACAGCTTTGTCAGGAAAAAGAGAAGATCTTGCAAAATAAATGCTTTGCGTAAATTACCAGAGGCATGTCAAACGCGAAGAAATTCCCTACTGGCTGTCGCGCAACGAAGACGAGGCGAATATTGGACAGATAGATCGTCCCCTTGGTGACGATCTTGCCACTGGGAACACTGAAAAACCCAAAGAAATCCATGACTCGATGGAATCGATCGAGAATGCAATGCTTACTCTGGCAGCTTCTCGACCTGGAACTCCACGCCATCCCTGGCGAGCGCCAGAACCTCGTTCACAAACGGCAGCGGGAACCCGGATGGATGGAGCTGCGGATTGAGCGCCATCGCCAAACCCTAAAATTTCGCCCAGGGATAAAGAACCCTAATATCTGAGAGGGGTTTAAGATAGAGTAGTCGAGCTATGGTGTTGCGCCAATGCGTCTCGGCCCCGGCGGCGCTCGCTAATCGCTCGCTCTTCCCTTCCAAGGACTGGCGCACTGCGCTCCAGAGGAGCGGGCGCGGCCAGCGCGGTTTCCAGTCGGCGGTATGCGTCCACGGGCCAATGCTGGGCAGGATTCGCGCGAATGCGACGAGGAAGAAGCCCGTGTCGA
This sequence comes from Selaginella moellendorffii, assembly GCF_000143415.4. Classification (NCBI taxonomy): domain Eukaryota; kingdom Viridiplantae; phylum Streptophyta; class Lycopodiopsida; order Selaginellales; family Selaginellaceae; genus Selaginella; species Selaginella moellendorffii. The sequence goes on from NW_003314381.1 coordinate 99,197, forward strand.
TCGATTCTCTCAAGAACAAGAGCCCGCCGCCAGTGGTGAGCTTGACAGGAGTGTCGCCGCATCCAAATGTTTACAGGGATTTCTCGGATGGAGACGACGAGGCCGAGCCAGAGGGTAGCGTCATCCAGCTCAAGAAATCTCCCTCGAGCAAGAAGAAATCCAATGCCAGGCCCCCAAAGAAGGAGCTGCGATTCAGTGACTCCGAGGAGGAGGAAGAAGAGATCGATGCTCAAGTAAGTGATAGTGATAAAGAGCTAGAAGAAGAAGATGATGATCAAACCGGAGAGATATCGCGAAAACCAGTGCTCACACTTCCGCAAGAGAAAGACGTGGAGGATCTCATGAACAGCTCTCGAGCGATTCTCTACGAGAGATTCGTGTTCAAGCATCTCGGAGAGAGGCCGACGAGGCAGCTGTTTGGATCAAACATCCACGTCCTGGCCAACGCGTCCCGGGTGAAGATAAACTCGGTGGAGTTTATCAAGAGCAGCGATGGGATCAAGGACTGTCCCATGGATGGTTTTCCAGAGGTGGCTTTCGTTGGGCGATCCAATGTCGGGAAGTCCTCGCTCGTGAATCTTCTCATGGAGAGGAAGAGCTTGGCTTTGGTGTCGAAGAAACCCGGTAAGTTCTTCACGGTTTTGATCTTCTTCTTGGAAGAACTTTGGAATTTCTTTTTGCCAGGGAAAACGCAGCTTATCAACCATTTTCTCGTCAACAAGCGATGGTATCTGGTGGATTTACCGGGTTACGGGTATGATCTTTCAGCGTTTCTCGTTGTTCTTCGATGGTTTTAACTCTTGGTTTTGGTTTCTTAGTTTTGCAAGCGCTCCAAAAACTTTGTGTGTCAAGTGGAACGAATTCACCAAGGATTACTTCCTCAAGAGGAAGACGCTCGTCATGGTTGTCCAGCTGATCGACTCCTCCATCCCCGTGCAGCAAATCGACATCGATTGCGCGACTTGGCTCAAGCAACACAACGTAAGTCTCGATCGAGCGAGCGAGTATTCGCTCGATCTAGCTCTCAAAAACTCCTTTTTTGTTGGTTTTAATCCTTGGTTTCTTGGCGATCGTAGATCCCATCGACGCTGGCTTTCACGAAGTGCGATCGAAAGAAGAAGAAGAGGAAAACCGGAGGAAAGCATCCGGTGGACAATGTGGTGGAGTTCTTGCAGGAAATGAGGCTGGTAACTACGCAAACTTACCCGTGGATTTTGACGAGCTGCGTTACCGGGCAAGGCAGGGACGAGCTGATGATGCACATAGAAGAGTTTCGAAATTACTGGCACAGTTAAAAAGTAAATCTTGGTTAAAACAGAGGGGTTTAAAAAACTAACCGGCGGGGTTTAACAAGTGGCGCCGCTATGGGCGAAGCGGCGCCACCAACCTCACGATATAAAATGTGTTGCCATAAACCCTAGTTTGTGGAGTGGAGGGAATTTAGGGCGAGCGCGGAAGAACACGACGCAATGACCCCAGCGCGCGCGAGGCAGGGCAACGGCGCACTCCGGATTCGGCTGTGAGTCTCGGATTCTCCTCAGCTTCTCTCCAGGTTGGTCTTTTCTTTCTTCCTTCGGATTTCCTTCGTGTCGCGTGTAAATCTCGTTGCTCGTTTGTGGATTCCGCGCAATCGCTGTGAGTGTGTCGAGAGTGGGAGGGAATTGGGAGAGATCTAGTGTAGGAAAATGCGGTGTCGGGATGGATTAAGAGAGGGAAAGAGGTGTTGACGGAATTTACATGTGAGGCGTTCTTTCAAGCTAGTTTTTGGGGGGGGGAGGGGAAGGGAGAGGGAGAGATAATAAAAATGCCAAACTCCACGGAGGAAGGGGGAGGGAGCTCTGGGGGTAATCACTCTGGGTCGGGGTCTAGGAAGGAGAAGAAGAAGCAGGCCAAGGAAGAGAGGGACCGACTCAAACAGGCCGAGAAGAAGAAGCGCAGGCTTGAGAAGGCGCTAGCAACTGCGGCGGCAATTCGATCCGAGCTCGAGAAGAAGAAGCAGCGGAGAAAAGAGGAGGAGCAGCGGCTGGACGAGGAAGGTGCTGCTCTCGCCGAGGCTGTGGCTCTGCAAGTTTTGGTCGAGGAGGACTTTGAAGGTGGCGGCAAAGTAGAACAGGAGGAGGTTTGTAGCTTGGAAAGTGATGAGAGCGTTGTTGGTGAGACGAGGAGGCAGTCGGGGGGTGTTTTCAGTGGGCAGCGAGTGTCGGGAAGCTCGACTTCTACTACGGAGAATGTGAGGAAGGGGACGAACACGAACGAGAAGGGGTCATGGGTTTGTGAGTGGGACTCGCCGGTGGGAGGGGGGCAGAATGACGATGAGTTCCTTAGCAAGAAGGGACTTATCACCACGGCCGAGGAGAAGGCGAGAGTTAGCACCGAGAGAGCTAAAGCAGCGGAGATGGCCGCTGGACTTGCTGCTGCGCAGGCTGTGGCTGCTCTCAGGATCGCCGAAGAGGCTCGAGCTGAGGCTGAGGCTGCCAAGAAAGCCGCAGAAGCGGCCATGATCGAAGCACTTGATCAGCGTGATCCTCAGCACAAGAGAGACCAAGAGATGGTAAACGTTCCATTTGTCCATGTTTTGGGATGACGAAACTTACCGCTTTCTTGCAGAGTGTGGTGCGTGAACCCGAGGAAGACAAGGCGGAGTTGAAGGCGAGGCTTATCGAGACGGAGAAGAAGTTACTGGAGAAAACCAGACGGGTTTCAGAGCTGGAGCAGAACCTTGATGAGGTTACTCAATACTTACTGGAGTTCAAAGCCAAGTTTGAGAGCGATAAGAACGCTACGATTCTCAGCTGCACAGCGGACGGAGTTACATCACAGGTGGGACAGTAGGCCATTTTGCGAGTAAGTCCATACGGAGGTGACGCAGCCAACGCTGCTGATCCTGTGGATCGCCTGGCATGGGGGCTCGTACGTAGTATCTATCAGTCAGTGGATCATCGTCGAGGCAATTTCTAAGGCAGCACTATGGTGGACGCTGCTGCACAGATGATGGGGTACTATGGCTTTCAGAGCTATGGAATTCCTGGTTTCGGCTGGCAATACGGGGGATAAGGACAGGGCAGGATACTGGAGCTCAGTTGCGTGGCCGAGACGATACGAAAATGCAGATATGTTCAAGCGAGAAGGAAGCGATGAGCAGATAAAACGAAGATAATTGTCTATAGACTCGGTCGGGGGCTTCGGACAAATAACAAGCTTTATATCCTTGGTGGACATTGAGGCTGCTGATGTGGATGGACCAAAATCCAGTCTTGGGAATTACGTGGCAGAGTGGAGACCGCAGGGTTGAATGTTTGTTTCACGCAAAGTCTCTCTCGGCAGCTACAACTACTCTAGCACTTGCACAATGGCGTGGTGACTGATTTGTGGAGCACCCATATGGGGATTCTATCGCCGGTGTTTGCAGCAGCAGTTTTGACACCGTCGAGGCCGTCCAGTAGCCAGCAGCAGGATGTCTTGAGCTATGAGGCCGGTCAGCGATTGTACTTGGATCCCAGGGCAGGGAATGTGTCTGCCGCTCTTGCTCAGAATTATGTGAAGCCGACTGTTTCTCGAGCAGCTAGCCAGAGAAATGATGACGCCGAAGCTGAGGCAAGGGCCCTCGCACGAGCTGTGAATGCTCCGAAGTATGATCCGGCTGAGCTCTCTAGGCGCTATGGAGGACAGCCACTCCAGGTACTTAATTTTCAGTGTTTGTAGTTTTGTCTCCCGAGAATGGAGTTTTTGGATTGATTGTTTGTCGCAGGTGACTAGAAGGACGCTGAATATACTGCTCGAGCTTGGCTCGTTTGCAGCCGATTTGTACTTGGACAAGCAAAGAGGCGAGCTAGAGCGGAACAAACGAGTCCGTGCAATTCAACTCAGGCAGAAGCTTACAAAGCTTGGTCCTACTTTTGTGAAGATTGGCCAGGGGTTATCAACCCGTCCAGATTTGTGTCCGCCCGAGTACCTTGAAGAGCTTGCTGAGCTTCAGGTAAGCACCCATATTTCACAGCATGGCAAGTGAGTAACGCTTGCTTTCCAGGATGCTTTGCCAACTTTTCCCGATGCCGAGGCATTTTCATGGATTGAAAGTGAACTCGGGGCAAGGCTTGAAGACGTTTACTCTTCTATAACTCCGTCTCCGGTAGCAGCTGCTAGTTTAGGACAGGTTTACAAAGCGGTTTTGCGATCTACTGGAGAAGTTGTTGCTGTGAAGGTACAGCGGCCAGGTATAGCTCAAGCCATTGGCCTCGATTTTTTTCTTCTCAGGAACGTATGCCAACTCATTGATAAGTATGTGGATGTTGTTACTACTAATGTCGTTGCTCTGCTGGATGAATTTGCTAGCCGAGTATATCAAGAGCTTAATTACGTTCAGGTGGGTGCTACATTTTCTCTCCAGTTGTGTTTCGCTAACGTTTGTTTCCTTTTTACCAGGAAGGCTTTAATGCGAAGAAGTTTATGGAGTTATATGGAGACAGGGTAGACGTCAAAGTACCCAGTATTTGCTGGGATTACACAAGCGTGAAGGTCTTGACTATGGAATGGATTGATGGCACCAAGCTTAGCGAACAGGAGGTTATCGAAAGCCAGGGACTCAACGTTTTGAAGATGGTGGACATCGGCATTCAGTGCAGCCTTCGTCAGCTCCTGGAGTATGGTTACTTCCATGCGGATCCTCATCCCGGGAATTTACTCGCAACTCCAGAAGGGAAGCTGGCTTTTATAGATTTCGGGATGATGAGTGACACTCCGCCTCAAGCAAGGTTCGCAATCATCGGGCATGTTGTCCATATGGTAAATCGAGACTACGAGGCTATGGCTCGGGATTACTACGCACTTGACTTTCTATCCCCGGACGTGGATGTCTCTCCAATAGTTCCCGCGTTGAAGTCTTTCTTCGATGACGTTCTGGACGCGACCGTAAGCGAACTCAACTTCAAGACAATTGTGGACGGACTTGGAGCTGTTCTTTACCAGTATCCTTTTGATGGTACGTACCTTCTGGATTGTAAACTTGCCTCACTAATGTTTCTTTTCTCTCTTTTTCTTTTTTCAGTTCCACCATACTATGCTTTGATCTTGAGGTCCTTGACGGTGCTCGAAGGCTTGGCCCTGTATACCGATCCAAATTTTAAAGTTCTCGCGGCTGCTTATCCATACTTCGCAAAGAGGCTGCTCACGGATCCAAATCCTTACTTGCGTGATGCTCTGGTTGAGCTCCTTTTCAAAGATGGTAGCTTCAGGTAGGCCTCCCAATTGTTTTTTTCTTTCTTCGTGTGTCTTACTCTTGTGCTTCAGGTGGCAGAGGTTAGAAAATCTACTAGTCCAGGGACGGAAGTCGTCCGATTTTGTAGCAAAAGATGCGTTACAGCCCGTTTTGCAGCTCATGCTCGGAGAGGAAGGAGCTGAGCTCCGCCGCCTCGTCGAGAAAGAAGCAGTACGAGTCCTGGAGGCGCTCGTCATCGGTAGCACGGTAGAAGGTTACAAGTCCTTGCCGGAGCCCCTCAAGTTCGTAGTCAACAGGGGCAACAACGGGCGCGTGATCGCTCTCAAAGAACAGGAAGAGGCCCAGATGCTCAAGCTTCGCCAGCAGGTGCTTCGAGTGTGGGGTCTCCTTCGAACATCCTCGGGTTTTGATCCAGCAATGCTTCAACCAGTTGTCGAGGTAAGAGAAACTCCTTGAAAACTTCGCTCGTCACTGTTTTTATGGCAGATTCTCAGGCTCCCGGAAGCACAGTCTATGGGTGCCCACGTTGCGACAGGCTTGACTAAACGTCTCGCTGCGCGACTGTTGCAGCAACTTCTCAAGCCAGCGACACCATTGCCAGCTTAAGCACCTTGTAAAAAATTGTTCGCTGTAAGCTCAGAATTGGATTAGTGTATTAACTTGGTTTATAAAGATTCTTTATGATTAAGCTAGGGCTTGTATTCTTCCAATTTTATTTTTTCTTCAGCGCCATGAAAAGGACGGGATTGGAGTTTTTCTACGCTTGACATTGCCACCAAAGAAAAGAAGAAAAGGGTGAAGGTGACACACAATTCTTTGCCGCTACCGCCAGCTTTGGAGGAGAAACCCACACTTGTGTTGGATATGGATGAGACACTAATCCATGCCCACAAGGCCATAGCATCTCTTAAGCTCTTCAGTGGGAAAACTCTTCCACTCAAGCGTTACCTTGTGGCAAAGAGGCCAGGTGTGAATACATTTCTAGATGAGATGAGTAAGATATACGAGATCGTGGTTTTTACTCGAGTAGTAAAGCCATATGCAGACAGGATTTTGGATAGGCTCGACCCAGTTGGGAATCTCTTCACCCATCGCCTCTATAGGGATTCGTGCTTGACCAAGGAAGTCAGAGGGAGAAAGGTTGTGAAAGATCTTTCGAGATTAGGGCGGGACCTCAGACACACAGTGATCGTGGACGACAAACCAGAGTCTTTTTGCTTGCAACCCAACAATGGAATTGTCATCCGAGCATTCAAAAACAGAAAAGGGCATAAGTATGATGAATTGAAGACAATAAGCAATCTACTCAAGGAAATTGCAAGAGTTGAAGACATAAGGCAAGCATTGGAGAAGGTAAAAAGTTCCAAGTCCGTCCACAATTGTCTCATAAAAAGAAACTCATGTATCCACTGTTTATGCTGTAACACTGCTCACTCTAGATTGGGGCATTGTTTTTCTCATGTCCAATTTAAACTTTGGAAACAATGTCAAGCATCTTGAGTTTCAGTCTGATTAATCACTTGAGAGCCAATAGATAATTGTGCTACTTAAGCAGCAGTGTAAAGAGAGACAATCGATATATTATGCAAAGAGAACATGTCCTGTCCTGAAACGCACCATAGAGCCTCTCAAAATCTCATGGCTCGATTAACTGGCCTATCCTTTTAGCATGGCAGTTAGCAATGACACTGTGCATTACTTAGAAACCGTCAGAGATAACCAAGATCTCAGTAGGACGAACTTCTTAAAACTTGAGGAAAAAGATTGACAGACGTTGAGATCCTCTGGAGATATCATCAGCTGCTGGATGTGGTGGAGGCGGAGCAGAACCTCAGGTCAGACCCTGCTTATCTTTCTTACTATCACTCGCATGTCCAAGCCTCTTGTTTGAGTAGTTTACTGTGTGTTCTTTCTCACAGCACGAAACCTCAGAGCTATAGAAACGTTAGCTTTCAATGAAAACAATTCAAAGTTGATACTAGAGAAATGGACAATGGCACATACTTTTTGCTCTCCTTTCGAGATCGTGGCACTACTAAAGTCCTGCAAGGATCTCGCCCAAGGCAGGCAAATCCACGCGCAGATTTCGGCTAGCAAACACCACAGCAAGAACATTGCCCTCTCCAACCTCCTCGTCAAGATGTATGGTAGATGTGGCAGCCTCGACGATGCATGGCGGGTTTTCGACGGCCTGGATCAGCCCAACGTTTACTCCTGGAATATCATGATTCGAGCATATACCGAAAATGGGGATATGCTGCGAGCTCGCGCCCTCTTCGACAAGATGGCTCAAAAGAATGTGGTCTCCTGGACAACGATCATAGAATCTTACGGACGAAGCGGGAATATACTTGAAGCCAAGAATCTTTTTGAGTTGATGCCTGACCGCGATGTAGTTTCTTGCAATGTGATGATCGAGGCATTTGCCCAGAACGGGCATCTCCAGGCAGCAAGGAGGCTGTTTAACGAGATGGACGACAGGGATGTTGCCACGTGGACGACCATGATCACGGCCTACTCCCAACGCGGGGATCTGGTCGTCGCCCGCGAGTTCTTTGACGGGATGCCGTACAGGAGCATTGTTTCGTGGAGCGCCATGGTCACCGGGTACGGACAGAATGGCCAGCTCCAGCAGTCGCGCTGGGTGTTTGAATCCATGCCCGAGAGGAACCTTTTGACGTGGACAGTCATGGTTGCGGTGTATGCCCAGTGTGGGCATTTGGAGGAGGCCAAAGAGTTGTTTGATGCGATGCCGGAGAGGGATGTGGTGGCCTGGAATGCGATGATTACCGGGTTTTCGAAGAACTTTAAATTGATGGAAGCGCGCAAGATGTTTGATTCTATGCCTCGGAGGGACTTGGTGTCGTGGGCATTAATAATCTCTGCATATGCTCAGAACGGGAATATACTACAAGCAGAGGCTTTGTTTAACTTAATGCCTTTCCAGAACTTAATAGCAAAAAACACGATTATGGATGCGTATGCATCTCATGGTCAGATTGATAAAGCTAGATTCTTATTTGATCAGAGTCTAGAACGGAATCTAGTGTCGTGGACAACAATGATCACTGCATATGCCAGAAACGGGCATCTGGAAATGGCAAAGGATCTGTTTGATCAGATGCCAGAGCGCGACACTGTTTCTTGGAACACTTTGATCAACGCTTACGCGCAGCAGGGCTTCGTTGATGAGGCATTAGATATTCTCAGCCAGATGCCATGGAAAGATGTAGTGTCGTGGAACATTATCATCGCTGCAAATGCCCAGAACGGAGAAAACGAACAAGCAATCGCCCTCTTTCGGCAAATGGACCTTGAGGGCATTCCTGCCAACGAGATCACATTTATCACGGTCCTGGACGCCTGCACAACGATATCTGATCTAAAGATCGGGCGGGCAGTCCATGCCGAGGCAGTGACGAGTGGATTGGGAGGTGTGGAGGCAGTGACCACGGCTGCAATTACAATGTGTGGGAAATCCGGGAGCTTGCCAGAGGCTACGAGGCTATTTCAATCTATGCCGGTCAAGAGCACAGTAGCATGGGGCGCGATGATCACAATCTACGCACAGGGTGGACAAAGTGAAATCGCCCTTGATCTCTTTCGGGACATGGAGCTTGACGGGATCCAAGCGGATGGCATCACTTTCATAGCTGTGCTGTCAGCTTGCTGCCATTGTGGGAGATTTCGGGAGGGATGGGAGTTTTTTGTGAGCTTGAGGCTGGACTATTGGGTGGAACCCATGGCTGAGCACTATGAGTGTCTTGTGGATCAGTTGGGAAGAGCGGGCAAATTGAGAGAGGCGGAAGAACTGATTGAGAGCATGCCATTCTATCCCACTCCAGTTGCTTATACTCAGCTCCTGAGTGCTGTAAAGACGCAGGAGGGTGATCAAGGTGATCGTGGCAATATAATCAGGTCTAGTGCTGAAAATTTGGCTACTAAAGTACAAGAACTAGATGATCAAAACTCGTCTAGTTATGTGCTTCTATCCACCTTATAAAAAGACAAAGATTTCACTTCGATGTATGTTTTAGCTTTCAAGCCACATTATCTACCACTGAGTAACAACTGAATGGACTTTCGAAGTTCCATCCCTTCCTCCAGCTTTCCACCCCTCATAAGCATGTCAAAAATGCAAACATAGTGATCAACCATGCTCTCAATCCCAAAGTCCTGGATCATGGAGATCAGGAAATGTTTGGCTTGGCAGAGTGATCCTCCATGACCACAAGAAGCAATAATGCCAATAAATGAGATCTCGTTTGGTGTCACGCCTTCAACAAGCATGCTATGGAAGCATTCAACAGCCCTTCCAAAATGCCCAGTTCGGGAAAGTGCTGTCAACATTGCCGTCCAGGAAATGATACTTCGATTTGCCATTCTTGAGAAAACTATCTCTGCCCATTCAATCGATCCACCATTACCATACATGCTGATGATGGCATTTGCAATCTCAATCTCCTCCGGGTGTGCGACTCTCCAGTGGATCTCCCTGCCCTGGAGAAGATCTGGGATGCTAGAACATGCCTCAATCACTGTAAGAAATGTGATCTTGTTTGGTGGCACATTCATCCTATAAAACAAATCAATTGCCTTCCTTGGCTGGTTATTGCGTGTGTAAGCACAGATCATTGCATTCCATGATGCTGCATTTTTATCTGGCATGCTCTCAAATAAAATAATTGCTTCTTCCAATTGCCCTGCCTGTCCATATGCGGCTACCATGGCGTTCCACACAATTGTGTCGTATGAAGGCATTTGTACAAACAGACAATGGGCTTCTTCCAGGTGCCCTGCATGGGCATTTGCTACAACCATAGTTGTCCACGTCACTACATCCTTTTCAAGCATGGACTGAAAAACTTGTTTAGCTTTAGTTAAATTACCGTCTTGGCAGTATGCTGACAATATCGTGTTACACGAGAAAATATCCCATTCAAGCATTCTATTTAGTAGAGTTTCTGCCCTATGCAGATTATTTGTTTTTGCAAAGGCTGCTAGCATTGCATTTGATGCCATGAGATTTTTTTCTGGCATTTTTTCAAAAAAGAGATTTGCCTTATCAACACAAGAACATGTGGCATATCCAACGACAATTGCAACCCATGATTCAATGTCTCGTTCAGGGATGCGATGAAACAAAATTTCTGCTTCTTGTAAATGCCCTGATTTGGCATATGCAGCGATCATGTTGTTCCAGGTAAGAATGTTTCTGTAGGGCATCTGGTTGAAGACGTCCAGCGCCCGTTCAATGAGACCACACTTTCCGTAAAGTTTGATGATGAGAGTGTTGAGGTAGACATTGGCATGGTGCTCACTTCTTGAAATTTCTGAATGGAGACAAATCCCCGTTCCTAGATTCTTTGTGTTATAACATGCTTTAAGAAGAGTGCCCAGTCTTCCCACATCAGTTAGGGTTGATTGAAGCATGCTAGAGCAAATCAATCAATCTATACATTTATTTCAAAGAATATTTAAAATGTATAGCAGAGAATATTATTAACAAATCCTATTACAAATCAAATTTTTGCACTGCAACATTTTAGTTTTTTTTATAGGTGTTTAATTTAGTATCTTGTCAAATATTAAAATTAACTTGTTTATTTAAAATTAGAAAATATTAAGAGTATTAATACAAATATGCTACACTTGCAATGACAAATATAAGGTGGCAAATTTGCTTGTAAGTAAAATTTAGGAATGTCTAATTTACCTCATTCTTGAGATTACTTTTATAATTTCATCAATTAGTGCATTCTAAACCAAAAAAAAACTCAGAGAGAGAGAGAGAGAGAGAGATCAAATAACATTGGCAGGCTTGCAACGGTAGAGATCTAAGAAGTCAAGGATGGTGAAGATGGCGAGGCTCTATTTCTTTGTCCACTGACACAGTGAATATTTGTGAATGTGATGTGGAGTGCGACTTGGGGGATGCACAGTGATTACTTGCTGAGTTAAAGAGCTAGATCATTCTTTTTTCCGTTTGTTCATTCGAAGCATGTTTGTCATTGTCTGTTAACACGTTTTCACAATCAACAATCTCCGGAACTTGGAGCTTGTAAGTTCCATCCTTGTCTAAAACCGAAATGTAATTGGAGATAGAAAATATTGATGTTACACGGTTTCTTCAAGGAATGGGTAGTCCGTGTATCCAGCCACTGGATCATGCGAGAAAAACGTGTTCCTGTCGTAGAGATTGAGCGGGGCATTGAGCTGGAACCGCCTTGGCAAGTCCGGGTTTGCCAGAAAGTGCCTGGCGTAGACAACCAAGTCGGCCAGCCCCGATTCAATTGCTGCGTTCCCAGAATCTCTGTCGAATCCCGCAGCTGCAAGGAACGCACCTTTGAATGCTCGCTTCACTGGCCACAACTCCGACTCTACCTCGCCAGAGAGCTTGATCTTTGGCTCCGCAACATACAAGATGTTGTACCTGTCATAGAGTGTGTCGAAACTTGGAAGAAGTCACGAACAAGCAAGCATAGCATACCTGTTGAGTGCCTCGGCCAGGAAAACAGCCAGCTTCATGGGATTGGAATCCGCAGAGTCGCTGAAGTTTGAAAACGGCGAGAAGCGGAAGCCAATGCGCTGGGAACCAATCTCCTTCGCCACGCCTTCAACCAGCTCCAGAGCAAATCTACAGCGGTTCTCGAAAGAGCCACCGTATCCGTCTGTTCTGTCGTTGATACCATCCTTAAGAAACTGGTCGATCAAGTAGCCGTGAGCTCCATGGAGCTCAACGCCGTCGAAGCCGGCCTCAATGGCGTTCCGAGCTGCGGTGCAAAAGTCCTGGATGACCAGCGGGATCTCACGAGTTTCTAGAGCCCGTGGAGTGGAGTACTCGAGTATGTCACCCGACGGTGAAGGACCAGGGGCACGCTTGCTCGAGCAGGATATAGGAGCCTGTCCCTTTGGCTGATAAGCTGCAGAACAAAAGCAATTTTGAGAGAGTGATCCAGCGTGTGATTCTCAAGAAAGCAGCTTACAAGTGTGGGACAATCTCCCGACGTGCCAGATTTGAAGAAAAAACACAGCACCCTTGTCATGAACGGCTTTCACAATCGGTTTCCAGGCCTCTACTTGTTCTTGCGTCCAGATTCCGGGTGTACAAGAGTACCTGTGTAAAAGACAACCGTACAGACGCTTGGATTAAAAAGAATCTCCAAACTCTCACCCCATGGATGTGTCTGAAACTCCAGTTGCTTCTGCTATGACAAGGCCTCCAGGAGTTGCGCGTTGCGAGTAGTAGACAGCAGCATGAGGTTGTGGAATGCTCCCGTAAGATCGACATCTTGTCATTGGTGCGAGCACAATTCTGGAACGAACCAAGTCAGTCGTACAAGAACTCCTTGAAATCCATACTGCAACCTATGATTTAACAGAAATGGCCCCAGCTGGAATGGAGTGAGAAGTGGGATCTTTTCGTCATTCTCCATCGCTCTCTGGAAGGACAAGTTAAAGAACAACACCAGAAAGTACACTTATCACTTACCAAAAGGTAACTTGCTGAGAGAGTATCAGATCCGATAACGTTTTACCATGCCTGTCAACCCTCCTTGAACAAGTCACCCCTCCATCCAGTACATTCCTGACAACAACGTTGAGAGAATGTATCCCTTCGACCAGATAAACAGAAACTTCAGCTTCTCCGGCCTGACCAACGAAGGCCGTCGCGAATACATTTTTCACCCATCTGGCCGTTACGACCTCTTGCAGTCGAGCTATGTCGTCGGTGCAATGCGGAATCAAGCTGAAGTTCAGTGTATTCCCCTTGTCACCAGTTCTGCCGTGAGCAATGTGATATAGAGGAATGCCAACACCTCTTGGAGCTGGAGCTGTCTTTGCAGATGGACTTGGCGTCGGTAAAACATCCATGCAAACCACGGAGTTTGATTGACAACACTCGAGCCTCCTCTGTGTGCCTGAAAACGCAGTTTTCCAGGACACGGCATCGCGGGAGACTAATTGCTTTTTCAGTGTTATTTCTCTCTTGATTCCTGAACTGCAAACGTATGTCTCGTCAGTAAAAACAAAAGACAATTATGAACGACCATACCGTATGCCACCTCCTCCAGCAGGTCCATTCGTGTAGAGCGCTCCAAACTCTCGGACAAGTGCAGCAGCCTCCTCTTCTGTACCAAATAATCCATCGACACGCAGCCGAGCTTCGTGACAGACTACTGGCGGACTGGGACTTGCGAACAGACTATCTTTACCAATGACGCACGAAAGAATTCTTTGCTGAATTCCAGGGAACGATTCCTCCAACCACGACCGAACCTGCAAAATACTAGTTGCTAAGGTGAGACGACAATCTTAAGCGACAAACCAGTTTATCGGATAGATTGGCACGCTCGTCGCAATATAAGCCACCGTACGAGATTTCTCCCCAACCTTTCCAGCCACAAAACTAGACAAACAACAAGTCAGGACAGTACCTTTGTGCTGCTAAACTTACAGATGGGATCAGGCGAAGTAGCAAGCTGGGAGAACAATGAGCCTCAGCGCCGCTTACAATTACTCTGTCTTTTGAGAGCTCCCTGAAATTGACCTTGCGGAGATCTAGAATCTGTTTCGCAAGGAACATAAGAAGCGTTAAATGAAAGGTGCAGTCTGTACCACATCAGGGGTGATATACGAAGAAGGATCCTCCACTTCATATATAAGCTGCTCAGAGCATGTTCTCTCACTTATTTCTCCCCCAGAGCCTTCGGCTTTGGCGACGACTACTTTTCCGTCCCAGGAAATGTCAGCGTATGGCAGCGAAACGTCAAGAAGTTCTGGAAACGGAAGACTTCGAAGCTTGTCACCTGCAATTTTTTTTATTTGAGTTAACAGTTTCGGAAGAGCTGGGACAGAAAGCACAACCTGGATGCACGTAGTACCCTCCTGTCAGCTGGCATCCGCATTCCAGGAGATGAGCAGCGACCGCACCTTGAGCAAGCTCTTTGTAGCTGTTCCAGTTCCAGCCAAGCTCGAAAATCTAGAAAGCATTCCTTGGAGATGTCTTTGCAAGAACTAGCTTCTTACCATCGGTCCCAGGAAAAGCGCAACATCGGCCACACGACTGGTGATGATAACATGAGGTCGACATTGCTGTAATACTTGCACGATTGGAGCTGCTCCAAGGTAAGTGCTAGAACCCTGTCGTCAACTCGTTAGATCGGATAAACATCGAGCCATATCAATCACTTACATCAGAAGGAAGCGGATACTCGTAGGCCACAGCCACAGAGATATGAATCCCAAGTTTTGAAGAGAGCTTGAGAACCTCGTCTTGTGCTCCCAAAGGATCCACTGAAAAGACAAAGTTCCTTAAACATCTCTTTTAAAAAGCGGGAGAGACCTCCGCCCATGTTTGTGACGATGCAAACTCCTTTCTCCACTGCTACTGGAAGAAGAGAAGTCATCCATTCCGAGACTAGAATTTTTTTCTGGAAACCATCAGCCTTGCTAGAAGATGGAAGAACCAAGACAAGAAACATAAAAAGACAAGCTCTTACTTCGAGGATCATAGCCTTGGCCACCGGCGGCTTTAGCTTCCACACGCTCCACAAAGGTCCGCTCGGCGAGACACTCTAGAACCAAGTACTGCAAGCTTGGCACCCGATGGAGGAGCTTCAATGCCGCGCGGGGCCTGTCGCCAGCAAAGCCGGCGCCACATCCAATCCTCACAACATCTTTCTGCCGCAAAGGATTCTCCCTCTGAAAGAAAGAGGATCGAACACACGATTCGAGCTACTTGCTACTCACCAGCGTCACTGTGCTCTCGGACGATGGATCGGCGTGGAGCTCAAACACGCGATCGTTGCCAGTGGCCATAGGACCTCCCTCCCGCCCTAAGATATAAATCTAATTAATGTGGAAGTTTCCAAATACAAGTTTGCTTTAACAGCATATTTTCTAAGCAAAAGGCCATTGTTTTCCATATTTTATTCGAATATATAGAATGGCCATGAAGTATATATGATAAAGTTTGTAAATATATCCAAGAAAAAACTAAGATAACCAATATTCCTCTCATCAAATTATGTAGAACAATTTACAATTTGAATGAGATAACTAGAGTTACTTTTTAGCTATTTAGTTTACTTTGACAAGCTTAACTATAATAGAACACTTTTTCCCTAAATTTCTAAATATAACTGGTGAATATTCAAGTATCAATAACTATTAATTACACCCCTTTTTTTAATCAATTAAAAATTTTAGGATATTTGTTTTTTGAATAATATTGGGCTGGGTGACTTCTCGGGAAGTCTAAACTTAAGAACTTATAAATTTATTACTTTTGTTAATATTTTGTTTTCAAGAATTTCCTTTACAATCTATTTGATTTTCATCTTTTCTTTATTTTATTAAAGGCTATAATGACAATAGGTGGTTTAAGTCCAAGGATATTTAGGTTTTTAGTTTTCTAATCAAAACCTTTAATTATGAATATGAAGTAAAAATCTTCTCTCCTCTAATATATATTTCAAGTTGAAATATCACTTTTGTTTCATTAAAGGCTATAATTCACAATAATGTGGGTGAGGTGGTTTAAGTCCAAGGATATTTAAGTTTTTAGTTCTCTAGTCAAAACCTTTAACTATGAATGTGAATCAAAAATCTTCTCTCCTCCTCTAATATGTAATTCAAGTTGAAATATCACTCTTAGGCCATCCCTGTTCATCATTAGTGATAATTATAGTAGTCTATAATGCTTTCTAGTTGTCTTGCTTGTCAATTTCCCTAAATCTTACAAGTTCATCATTAGTGATAATTATAGTAGTTTACAATGCTTTCTAGTTTTTTTGCTTATCAATTTATATGTGCCTATTTTCTTATAGATCTTTGAGCATTTCTTATAAACTCTTGAATTTAAATTTTCTGAGAGGTCATCTAGCCTAAACCTAAAGACACTTAGCCTTAAGTATCCCAAAATTTTTAATTAATTGGAAAAAGGGGTATATTTTTATTCATGGGCCTTTTCCCTTTATATTTAAACCCCATAAATCATCTCTTAAATCATTCTTTCTTTTTTTTTACACTTCCATCCTCATATAATGGCAACATATTTTTAAAATTATACCACTTGTTAATAGTTTTAGGTCTAAATGTAATTAGAGGATGAAGACCAAACAAAACATCCACAACTAGTGTAAATAAAGACCATACACATCCATTGTAGTGATATATATCCCCATGAAGAACTTCTATATAAAAAATATCATGAAATGAGCATTTTAATTGTTAATATTCATGGTTCATTATGATAGGCATTTTAAATATGTCAATAACACATCTAATTAAGATCAAGAGACATTTTTTAAAGCTCTACAATCAATCATCTAGTTTATGACACCATTATTATTGGATTCAATTGTTAATTTTGCAAGAATATTTGGTTGTATCATACCAGTTGCAAGGCAAAAATATCCTCACAATAGCCTATGTGGCAAAGTTATAATGCATGTTAGCACACATGCCCATCTAATGTAAGAAGTGATATAGGGGAGTTTTGTGAATCAATTTAAAAAAGCAAAAACTACAAGGAACTCAACTATAGCACCAAAATATATTCAAAAGATTATGTTGAAGAATTTTATTGTTGGGCTACTAAAAGAATCTATACTAGCTTATGGGAGATATTATGTGGTCTGCAACCTAATACAAGCTTAAAGAGGTATATTTGGTAATTTTAAGAAATATCTTCCTCATTTTTTGCTTTATATAAGATTGTGCAATTCTAAAAAGGGGAAAAGTGCATCCTTAAACTAAAATAGACCTAATCATTTAATAATACATAGTTACATAATGTTGAATATTAAGGTATCTTTGACCTTAATTAGTTTAATTACTATATCCTTATAATTTTATAGTAGTAATTTATTTCCAAACTAAGTTGTTAATGAAAATGAGGACCCTTTGGTCATAAGATGTCTATGATAAACTTGGATCTTGTCTCATATTAAATATGATTGGCTCAAGTGACTTAGTAAATTCTTAGATATATTGCATTGGGTATGAATCTTTACATATTTGTCAAATCTAATGCAAACTATAGAGTAGCTTTCACAGAAAAGGAAAATAATTAGGAATAGAGCCATTTGTTAAAATATTCATAAATGGATGAAAAAAAAAGTGATTCTAACTACCTGAATAATGACATTTGCCATTGAAAAGGCACACTACAAAGCACATGCCTTGGGCTTCATCCACTTTACATATTGGTTTTCCTTTGGTTGTGAAGATGGTGGGATGGACTTTGGAGCTACAATCTTGACATTATTCTATTCTAAGAACCCACTTCTTGACTGAGCTAGCTCAAGTGTCAGATGAAGAAAGCACATCCTAATAAGTTAAATCTCTACAATATTTTTCTTAATAAGATATATTTTGCAAATACAAAATTTAGATCTAATCAATTTACCTTTGAGCAATATGGTAGCTCATATACAATCTTTACCATTTTAAAAAACATTTTGTGATAGTCTTTCAAAGTGACATTGCAATGTATTATACTATTATAACTCTTGTTGCCATTGCTTCCACTAAATGCCACAAAACGTATAATCTTGAAAGTCACCACATTACAATTTTTTTAGGTGAGGTAGGTATTTTTCTCTACATGATTTGTTGTGGTCTCAATCATTGCATTTGTCTCTAGAATCATCCCTCTCTTATGTATGGTTTGGCAATGGGATTACTAACGTGGCTCCTCACTCTTGAACTACTGTGAGAAAAATTGCAAAAGTTAAAACTACCAACACTTAGGATGTTTTTCCCAGAGTGCAAAAGGTAATTGATAAAAAGAATCTAGTTTCAAATTTAATATTATGAACCTAACATGGATTGAAAATATTTGGAAAGAAGTCAATGTTTTTTATATATTTAAAGTGTGCCATTCTGAAACACTCAGCAAAAACAAGTTCAACTCTTTAACTTGGGAGATGAAGAGTGGTCCACCCTCTGTTTTACTGTTTTTTCCAATACTAGTGTATGGAATCAAATTCAAAAACAGTCAGCTACAAGAGGATGGTCATCGATGCCAGGTTTTGCCTTAAATCACAGAGGAAGCCGGCCTTGGAGGTGGTGCCACTGATGTCCATGTCACCCATGAGCAACCCCAGCACTCTATACATCACAAGGACGCATTCGTGGAGTTGTTCGTCCCAAATCTCACTAACACAGTCCCGTTTCGATCATACACGCCCAGCGTCACCGTCTCCTCGAGAACAAGATCGCACTCCCGTCCACTCCCCTTCGTTCTCGCCTGCCACAAGACCTCGTTGCTCGAACTCTCGCTTAAACACCGCATTGCAATTTTCTCCCATCTCCAGAACGTACTCGGGCCTTCTCACTGGCAGCCGGGGTACTGAAGCTCAATCGCATCCTCTCGTAGCCTGGGGAGGGATTGTTGTAATGAGGGCTAAGAACCTGGCGTAGAGCTCGTTGCTGGCGGCATCAGTGAGGGTGTGATCGTCGTCTTGGGTGTGCATGAGAAGCTTAGGAAGTTTGCTCCAAGGATCACAGGAATAGCGTAATCATGACAATAGCTGATCTGATCGATCAGCCCCCCTCCCCCGTTTGCCCCAATTGCTGTAGCCAGAGGGAGCACCTGGCTCGCAAATTCCTCCGGATTCAAGCTGCTGGTTGCACTTGATCAGCTCCAAGAGTGCTTGCTGCTAGCGAATATAATCGGGGACACAAGGGGGATGCAAACGCATTTGAAGTTCAAAAGCTCAATATGCTTCTTTCTGGCACACGAAGTTTCCTCACAGTCTTGTCCGACTCGGAAATAAAGATAGCACGAAATGTGTGCCTCGTACTCCTCGCAACTATAGTCAACTATGAGTTGCGTGCCTCAGACTCTTCGCCCGGACGAGAGCGGCCGGAGCATTCCATCTGTGCATGGTTTTTTTACGGTCTCGATCAGTGATGCGGTCACTATTTGGCCAACGCGATTCCAACCCATGGCAAGCTAGTCTTAGACGGATCTTGACTTTTACCAATGGCAAGTGGGAGGTTCTTAAATTCTCTTCAAAGCTTGGGATTCATATTTCTGTGGCTGTAGCCTACAAGTATCCACTTCCTTCTGATGCAAGTGATTGATATGGCTCGATTTTTATCCGATGTACCTACAGCAAGGTCGGCCTTGGAGCACCTCCTTGGAGGTGTTGCTCTTTAACTTGTCCTTGCAGCAATGGAGAATGACGAAGAGATCCCACTTCTCACTCCATTCCAGCTGGGGCCATTTCTGTTAAATCATAGGTTGCGGTATGGATTTCAAGGAGTTCTTGTACGACTGACTTGGTTCGTTCCAGAATTGTGCTCGCACCAATGACAAGATGTCGATCTTACGGGAGCATTCCACAACCTCATGCTGCTGTCTACTACTCGCAACGCGCAACTCCTGGAGGCCTTGTCATAGCAGAAGCAACTGGAGTTTCAGACACGTCCATGGGGTGAGAGTTTGGAGATTCTTTCTAATCCAACGTCTGTACGGTTGTCTTTTACACAGGTACCCTTGTACACCCGGAATCTGGACGCAAGAACAAGTAGAGGCCTGGAAACCGATTGTGAAAGCCGTTCATGACAAGGGTGCTGTGTTTTTTCTTCAAATCTGGCACGTCGGGAGATTGTCCCACACTTGTAAGCTGCTTGCTTGAGAATCACACGCTGGATCACTCTTTCAACATTGCTTTTGTTCTGCAGCTTATCAGCCAAAGGGACAGGCTCCTATATCCTGCTCGAGCAAGCGTGCCCCTGGTCCTTCACCGTCGGGTGACATACTCGAGTACTCCACCCCACGGGCTCTAGAAACTCGTGAGATCCCGCTGCTCATCCAGGACTTTTGCACCGCAGCTCGGAACGCCATTGAGGCCGGCTTCGACGGCGTTGAGCTCCATGGAGCTCACGGCTACTTGATCGACCAGTTTCTCAAGGATGGTATCAACGACAGAACAGACGGATACGGTGGCTCTGTCGAGAACCGCTGTAGATTTGCTCTGGAGCTGGTTGAAGCCGTGGCGAAGGAGATTGGTTCCCAGCGTATTGGCTTCCGCTTCTCGCCGTTTTCGAACTTCAGCGACTCTGCGGATTCCAATCCCATGAAGCTAGCTGTTTTCCTGGCCGAGGCACTCAACAGGTATGCTACTGCTTGTTTGTGACTTCTTCCAAGTTTCGACACACTCTATGACAGGTACAACATCTTGTATGTTGCGGAGCCAAAGGTCAAGCTCTCTGGCGAGGTGGAGTCGGAGTTGTGGCCAGTGAGGCGAGCATTCAAAGGTGCGTTCCTGGCAGCCGCGGGATTCGACAGGGATTCTGGGAACGCAGCGATTGAAACGGGGCTGGCCGACTTGGTTGTCTACGCCAGGCACTTTCTCGCAAACCCGGACTTGCCAAGGCGGTTCCAGCTCAATGCCCCGCTCAATCTCTACGACAGGAACACGTTTTTCTCGCATGATCCAGTGGCTGGATACACGGATTATCCATTCCTTGAAGAGTCTACTGGGTAACATCAATATTTTTTATCTATCTTACTCCATTTCTATGCCTTTTCTTTGTAAGATCGTCAGGATGGAAACTTGTGTTGATAGATTGTGAAAACGTGTTAAGAGACAATGAGAAACATGCTTCGATTGAACAAACGAAAGAAAGCATGATTTAGCATCTTTCACTCAGCAAATAATCCCCAGATGTTTTCTTCAATTGGATAGCACGTCCACTGCGCATCCCCCAAGTCGTATTCCATCACCCTGCTCGTCTCCAGCGAGTCTTCGTTCTCCATCACATTCACAAATATCTTGCTCACACCGTCAGTGCACAAAGAAATACACCCTTGCCATGCCCGAGCTTTGATCGTGGTCACAAGTTTGCTCGTCCCTTCACCATCCTTGACCTCCCAAATCTCTACTGTCTCAGTGTCTTCAATGTCAAGCGATCTTCCCACCACAAACAGCCTCCCGCCACAAGCAACCATGCTTGATCTCACGTTCTTGTTTCGACCATCGGGCTCAGTGGGCGAGAGAACTCCATCCTTTGGAAAGATATCGTCCCACACATTGTTAACGCTGTCATACGCAATCACCCGCATCTTGTTGTTGAGCCTCCAGCCCTTGACACCCTCTGGCACTTTCCCCCTGTAGAACTGGATGCTAGACAAGTAAATTTTGTCCCTGCAGCTGGAGCTCGGCCCAGAGACCGAGCAATGCCAGCCGTAGCTCCGGGCGTCAACTTTGCATGGGCCTATCGGCACGTCCCACGACTTCGTAAGGGAGTTGTATCGGTGTACGTGAACATTGGATTCTTCCGAGTTAACTGTCTCCAGGAAGAAGTAATACAGAAAGTACGTGCGGGGCGCTTGCTGCTGCTGCTTCAGAGTTATGCCAATGAATTCACAAGGGAAGGGAGAATATTCGTCACTCTCTTTTTGTTTTGTTGCCTTGTTCTGTATATCCTGGGCGAAGGTGGTGATGTTTGGGATTTCCTCCCAGCAGTACGTATCTGTGCTGCCAATATAGATCCGTGCAGGGAATTGTACTAAGGCACGATACTTCCGTAACTCCGGCACGCAAATCAGTCCCAGCTCTTTCAACAACGCTCCTTCCGCAGGCTTACAATCACAAGAACGAGGAAGCTCGAGAGCGCGTACGCTTGAATTCGAGATCAGCCATAGCAGTGATCCATCTTGACAAGGCACAGCCTGTCGTGTTATGTGAATTGCCTTGACAATGTGAGGCTTGCAAGGACGATGCTTATGACCCGAAAACATCCTCTTTCCACCCTTTCTTTCTTCGTTAGAACCATAGCTCGACCACTCGTTGCTCTCGATGTGGTACTCAATAACACGTCCCGGAGTGCGTGCTATGATCTTGTGGTTTCCATCACTTGCGAAGAGGATGGTCGTGTTGCTGGCGTTGTAAAAATACTCGGAGATGCAAATCATTTTGTCCGCCACCAATTTCCAGACCCTCAAGAACCTGTGGCATGAGGTTCTACCGATTACGTACAAGCTCCCGCGGCACACAACCAGTGTGGGGTCAATGATTGAGTGATTGGAAAGATTATCCCAGCCGCCTTTGTCGACGAGAACTCCCTGATTCACGCCCTCCAGTTCTTCGCTGTCCATGTCATATGTTGCAATATCCATCTTCACACAACTGTCAGTAGCAATGTAAGCCTTGGATCCATCAGCCGCGAGCATAAAAGAGCAGCTTCGCAAATTCCACTCCTTCTTGCAACTCCACAAACCCGTCTCCGAATCAAACACCACTACCCGGATGAAGGTTGAATCTTTGGAGATGAACCCAAACAGCTTGTAAGCAAAGAAGTTCCCCACCACCTTGTGTCTCATAGCAAACCCTATGAAGTATTCACTTCGGCTGATCTCGCTCAGCTGTATGGTTCTCCAGTTTTCCAGCAGTGGATTGCCAACAACAACAAAGGAAGCAGAAAGACTTTTCGAATTATACTCATCCGAGGTCGCCTGATACAAGCACAGAAGGCCCAAAGCGTTTTCGATGGCTCCAACCTCCATGCCTGCACAGTTTTCCGGGAGATTGAAAAACTCCTCAGTATGCGTCGATAGATCATAAGCCCAGAGCTTGTAAGGCCTGTCCCACCGTGGGCTGGACGTCGCAAACAACCACATGGTATAAACCAATCAATCAAACTCTAGACCTAGATAGAAGCTTTTGGTATAAGCCCTAATCAAGCAAAATGGAGCGAGTAGTGGCGGCCCAGCACGCTGCATTTGGATCTTTCGATGGCCTGCGAAGAGCTCAGCCGCGATCGCGCAGCTGCGCTCCAAATGCCGGCGGGAATCGGGCGCGCTGCGCGCCGATCAGCTGCGTCGCCGATACGAGTAAGTAATTTCCCAGTTTTTCTGGCTGGATCGATCTCTCTTGCTGCTAGAGCACGCCACCAAGGTCCAAAGGAATGCGAACTTGGCCAAGCTTCAAGCTGGATACCTGTTTCCCGAGGCAAGCATTTTCGAATGGAATGCTCTGAAGCTATTCATCTGTTTTTCCCCCTTTCTGGATCAGATTGCGAGAAGGCGCGCCGCGCATCTCCAGAAAAATCCAGATGCCAAAGTTATCAGCTTGGGCATCGGAGACACGACAGAGCCAATACCAGAAGTTATAACAACAGCCATGGCCAAGGTCTTGTTCTTGTTCTTCTTTTTGTCTTTCTCATTAGTTTAGAGCTCGGTATGTTTCAGCGAGCTCATGGGTTGGCCACACGGGAAGGCTACAGTGGATATGGAGCTGAGCAAGGTGAAAAGGTGGAGCTCTATCATCTTGTCTTTGTGTAATTCACAAAGGTGTAACTTTTTTTTTTTTTTCAGGAGCTTTGTGTCACTCTTGCCAAAACTTTCTATGGACAAGTTGGCATCAGCGAGACCGAGGTCTTTGTGTCCGATGGAGCCAAGTGTGACATTGCTCGTCTTCAGGTAAAACTCTGGAAACAACTTTCCGCTAATGTTTTGCGCAGCTTACGTTTGGCTCGAGCGTCTCAATGGCAGTGCAAGATCCATCCTATCCGGTAAGCTTCAGGTTTATTTCCTTCTTGCTTTTTCCTTTCCGTCTTGTTTCACAACTAAATTTTCAGGCTTATGTCGACACAAGCGTGATAATCGGGCAAACCAGCACTTTC
The DNA here is from genome assembly GCF_000143415.4 of Selaginella moellendorffii. NCBI lineage: Eukaryota > Viridiplantae > Streptophyta > Lycopodiopsida > Selaginellales > Selaginellaceae > Selaginella > Selaginella moellendorffii. The sequence continues at coordinate 123,057 of NW_003314381.1, forward strand.
CAGAAGGACGTTCAGCAGTATGGAAACATCGTCTACATGAAATGCAGCCCGGAGAACAACTTCTTCCCGGACTTATCAACCCTGCCTCGCACAGACATCATATTTTTCTGCTCTCCAAACAACCCGACTGGCTCGTCCGCCACTCGTGAGCAACTCGAGCAACTGGTTGCGTTTGCAAAGAAAAACGGCTCGATTATCATCTACGACTCGGCTTATGCGATGTACATCTCGGACGACTGTCCCAAGACCATCTACGAGATTCCAGGAGCTAAAGAGGTACAAGGAAAGACTTATATATATATATTTTGGAGAGAACTAAAGTTCTCGCGCAGGTGGCCATAGAGACTGGATCATTCTCCAAATACGCAGGGTTCACTGGCGTTCGCCTTGGCTGGACAATCGTTCCCGATCAGCTGCTCTATGCCGATGGATTTCCAGTAAGAAACGACTTTAACCGTGTTATGGGCACTTGCTTCAATGGAGCTTCCAACATCGCTCAAGCAGGAGGCCTGGCTTGTCTATCACCAGAGGGTCTCAAGGTCTGTCAATCTTTCTCCTTTTCGTGTTTAGCAGTTTTTTAAGTTCGTCCTTTTGCTAAGATCTTTGTTATCTCTTAACTTTTCCAGGCAATGCACGACGTTGTTGGCTTCTACAAAGACAACACGAGAATCCTGGTTGACACTTTCAAGTCTCTCGGATTCAAAACTTATGGAGGCACGAACGCTCCATACGTCTGGGTGCAATTCCCCGGCCGAAGCTCCTGGGATGTTTTCTCGGAAATCCTGGAGAAGATCGACATCGTCACGACTCCAGGTAGCGGCTTTGGTCCCACAGGCGATGGTTTCGTTCGAGCCAGCGCGTTTGGCAGCAGAGAAAACATCCTCGAAGCATCACGCCGGCTTAAGTCGCTCTACAGTTGAAAGCTTTTCACGGAGGAAATGAGAAGAGCAAGAACAAAGAACTCCTCCAAGAACTCCAAGTCAGACAAAGCAACGATTTTTTTTCCTGGGAATTTTCCACCGAGAGAGCGATTTGATGTTTCGGGCAGTATTAAATCGTTCTTCTCGTGCCACACCCATCGCAGCTTTTGCGAAAAGTCTAATCTTTTTGGCACGAGGAATCTCTCCAGTGTAAGATCTTGCTAGTGTACCACCACCACCATTAAAAATCTTTGTTGACGATGACGTAGGGGTGGGATTGACTGGGTTGTCCACGTGTAGCGCCAGGATTGACGCCAGTGGAATGTTCTATTGAAGATCATATATTTTCACGATTGTATGGAGTGGAGTTTCTAGGTTTTTAGGCGATCGATTGGAATGGTGGACGATGGCGCCAGGGCCAGCGGCTCCAGGCGCGGTGTCTTCGATTCGGATGATTACGACACTGACAATGGGAGCGATGGATCCTTGGGAAGCAGCGATTGCAAAGGCAGCGATGCCAGCTTCGATGTCTTCTCCAAGATTATCATCGGCGTCTGTGTCATGGAGAAGAAGGTGCGTTTCTTTGGAGCTTGTAGCAGCTACTGGATTCTAGGCAAAGAATGCTCGAGCTCTTTCGAGAGATTTTGGTGATTCTGTTCTAATCCCGTGTTTGGATGAAGGCATTGTCTCCTCCGATGACGGAAATCTTGAATCGTCTACGCTCTTTTGGAGAGTTTGAGGTAAAACTGAGCTGCGATTTTACGAATGCCGAGTTTTTTTATTCGTCTCTGTGCGGCGTAGATCATCAACTTCGGAGATAAAGTCATTCTCGAGGAGCCCGTGGAAGAGTTAAGTCGCAAAGTTTGACATTGCTTGTTCTTAACGTTTTTTTCTTTTCTCCAGATGGCCCGTGTGTGATTGCCTCATCGCATTTTATTCGTCTGGTTTTCCCTTGCAAAAGGCAGAAGCATACGCGCGATTGAGAAAGTGAGTATCGTTTTCTTTTTTCTTTTCTTTTTTCTCTACTTTTTTCAGATTGTCAAAAGGTGCTTATCATTTCAGGCCTTTTCTTGTTAATGAATTGGAACCCCAGCATCTTTTGCATGACAGGCGCAAAGTTTATTCGGTACGTTTCCTTCTTTTTTACTCTCTTTATTGGTGAAGGGACTACAACTTTTTTCGTTCTCGTTGTGTGTAGCGGCTGGAAGAATATGGGATAACCATTCCAAACTATGCTTTGGTGAATAGAGAGTTTCCAAACCAGGAACTGGAATATTTCTCGGAGGAAGAGGATTACATCGAAGTGAATGGCAAAAGAATTTTTAAGCCATTTGTTGAAAAGCCTGTGAATGGTGCGTATAGAACTTCATATATACAGGTTTCACTAAAGTGGCTATGCAAGCAGGAGATAATCACAGCGTCATGATCTACTATCCTAGCGCTGCTGGCGGTGGAATGAAAGAGCTTTTCCGCAAGGTGATGAAGCATTAAGCAAAATGTAACCTCTTACCCGATGTATTAATGCCGCAGATTGGAAATCGTTCAAGTGAGTTTCATCCCGAGATAAGACGAGTTCGAAGAGAAGGCTCTTATATCTATGAGGAGTTTATGCCAACTGGGGGAACAGATGTCAAGGTAGACAACTCAACTTCTTGTTCTTAGCAGTCGCCTCTTCTGAACTGCAGGTATACACTGTTGGACCAGAATATGCTCATGCTGAGGCACGAAAATCACCTGTTGTTGACGGGGTTGTTTTGAGAAGTCCTGATGGAAAAGAGGTACAAGAAGTTCGTTTGTTTCCTAATTCTTAAAATAGCTTGGCACAGATACGATACCCAGTACTACTGACGCCAGCCGAGAAGCAGATGGCCCGAGAAGTCTGTGTGTCTTTTGGCCAAGCAGTAAGTACATTTGGTAACTTCCAAGTGGAAGAGTTCTCATTTTAACGGTTTTGGCAGGTGTGTGGTTTTGACCTCTTGCGATCTCAAGGGAGGTCTTATGTTTGCGATGTCAATGGATGGAGTTTTGTAAAAAACTCGTACAAGTAGGCAATGTTGTCCATGTTAAACTTGCTGCAACTTGCTTTCCTAGGTACTACGATGACGCTGCATGTGTTTTAAGAACCATGTTTTTGGAGGCTAAGGCACCACACCTTTCAAAGATTCCGCCCTGCCTCTCCTGGAGCGAACCCAGGCCACTTGAATTACCACGACAGGGAAGTAGCGTGATGTCCGGTACTTTTGGACAATCCGAGGAGTTGCGCTGTGTCATAGCCGTCTTACGCCAGTAAGTGTTCCTTTTCTGCCTCCATTGTGCTCACTTGTCAGCTGTCAGTGGTGATCGGACCCCCAAGCAGAAAGTAAAAATGAAAGTCACGCAAGATAGGTTACTGAACTTAATGCTAAAATATAACGGCGGAAGACCAAGAGCGGAGGTAAGCTAGCTCAAAAACTTTAATATGATTTGCTAATGCTTTCTATGCAGGCAAAGCTGAAAAGCGCTGTTCAATTGCAAGATCTTCTGGATGCTACAAGAATGCTTGTACCAAGAGCAAGGTTTGAGTTAGATCTTTTCCCTTAGCGCCTGAGGATTCTTATACTTGCATATGATGTTTCAAGATCTGGAAAGGAAAGCGACAGTGAGGCTGAGGACCTTGAACATGCAGAAAAATTGCGACACGTCAAGGCAGTTTTGGAAGAGGTACATACTAATTGTTGGTACTGACTTGTTCTAATAACTTGTTCTAATAGGGTGGCCATTTTTCTGGGATTTACCGGAAAGTGCAACTTAAGCCTCAAAAGTGGCAGGAAGCCACAGATGGTGAAGAGGAAAGACCAACTGAGGCGCTTATGGTTCTGAAGTACGGTGGTGTTCTTACACACGCCGGAAGGAAACAGGTTCGATGTGTAATGAATTTTACATATTCTCACTTTGCTGCTTCCAGGCCGAAGAGCTTGGACGTTCTTTTCGGAACACTATGTATCCAGGTAGAGTTTAACTATAGCCTTAACCGAATTTTCATTGTTCAGTTTTTGCAGGGGAGGGAACTGGATTGCTTCGTCTGCATAGCACTTATCGTCACGATTTAAAGATCTATAGCTCGGATGAAGGGCGGGTGCAGGTGATGGTTTTTCTCCTTTTCGTTCTTATGCAGATGTAACATGGTAATGGGTACCAGATGTCATCTGCAGCCTTTGCAAAAGGTCTTCTTGATTTAGAGGGCCCCCTGACGCCTATCCTGGTACTATAACTTTGCAGTGACATTATATGGCCTCACCATCTTTTGGCAGGTTTCGCTTGTAAGCAAAGATTCACCAATGCTTGATGGACTAGATACAGCCAGTATCGAAATGGAGGAGGCGAAGGTAAAATGATAGTGGTTGATGTATGCTTTAACAGTTTGCTTGCAGGCCAAGCTGTACGAAATCATGATGGCTGGCCAATCATGCTGCGAATGCACAAATGAGCCTTGGATGGTAGATGGCGCTGGACTACCTCCCAACGCTCTGGAGTTGATGAAGGAAATGGTATTGCTTTCCTGTGTTTAGAACAATCTCAGCATTGACCCGAGTTTTATAGGTACATCTGACAAAGAAAATTACCGCACAAGTCAAGCTCCTCTGCAAGGCGGAAGAGGAGCGGCTGGCCGATGGTTTAAATGAAGAAATACCTCCATACGATCAAGCCAGGGCTTTGGGGAAGACGAACATGGATGTGGACCGAATTTCTGCCGGTTTGCCTTGCGGCAGTGAAGGCTTTCTTCTTATGTATGCACGTTGGAAGAAACTCGAGCGTGACATATATAATGAGCGTAAAGAGTAAGTGGAATATTAGTGTTATCAGACGTGAGGCGAATTTTCTGATTTGCAGGCGCTACGACATAAGCAAGGTTCCGGATGTGTACGATTCTTCCAAGTAAGGAATGTTCCTTTGACTGCATTATATCTTTCTCACGATTTCTCGCAGGTACGATCTTCTACACAATGCTCATCTAAAACTGGATGGTCTCGAAGACCTTTACACGGTGGCAAAGGTGCAATGTCAAAACAGATTTAAGGAATGCTAAATTCGTGTTCGCATGTGTCCAATACAGGCCTTAGCAGATGGAGTCATACCGAATGAATATGGTATAAACCCAAAGCACAAACTGAAAATTGGATCGAAGGTACTGCTTATTGATACTTTATACGCGTTTTAATCACTCTCCTGCTTCCTTTGTACCTAGATTTGCCGTCGATTGCTGGGGAAGATTTTGATAGATCTGAGGAACACCAGAGAAGAGGCTATCAGTGTTGCAGAGTTGAAAAACGAAGAAGTTAAAATAAATCCAGATTCTGTTGGCCCACCCAAGGGGAAACATGAGGAGGACAATAAGTCTCAAAAATCTAGTGTGAAGAGTGATTCTCGGAGGTCCAGTTTGACGAGTGAGAAGTCTAATACAGACGATCACGACGACAAAGAAACGCAATATCGCCTCGATCCAAAGTAAGTTTTTTCTTTCGTTTTCTCTTTGGATCGCTGTAAACCACTTTGATGTTTCTACACAGATACGCAAATGTTAAAACACCTGAAAGGCACGTCCGCACTCGGCTGTACTTCACTTCGGTACGCTCCTTTTGTGCTCGTCAATTTCTAACTTGGCTGTTGCCGCTTTGATATCTAGGAATCCCATATACACTCGCTGATAAACGTGCTACGTTACTGCCATCTCGACGATTCGTTGGAAGGAGAACCTCCACTTGTATCAACTGAGGCGCTGGAGGAGATTTTTGAGACGAAAGAGCTTGACTACTTGACTCACGTCGTCCTACGGCTTTACGAAAACACGGAGGTAAACGAATTTCACCTTTGTTTTGCTGTGGACTTACACTTCTTTCATTTACTAAAACGCAGGTAGCGCTGGAAAGTCCTCGGCGATTTAGAATCGAGATTATGTTTAGCTGTGGTGCCGCTTTGAGTCCTTTGGAGGTACATTTCTTGTGACAGAAGTTTAGAGCGGTGCTAATGCGAGATATATGATCCAGGCATCTCCACGGTTTCGGGATCACACACTCCCGGTGCTGTCGCCCTCAACACTCCAGGAGGAGGGAGCTTTCCTGTCCTTGAACAGGCTGGAGAAGATGATCCGAGCGTTTGCCATGCCGGCGGAGGACTTCCCTCCGGCAACAACGCCGCAAGGATTCTCGGGGCTCTTCGTCAAAGGAGGTGGTGTTCTCGAGCGCCTTGCTAGCCTGTGGCCGTTTAATAAGAACGCCAACCTGAAAGCCTGAGATATGATTGACAAGCTCTTCCACCGTTCCGATGACTTGACAACATCAAAGTAAAGTTTTGACAACGAGGAACAAACAGTAAGTCTGGTCGGTAAGAGGCTGATTTGCGAGTGACGGTCGAGGATGGTCTGGTTTTCTCTTTACCTTCCGACTAATCTATAGTTTTTGTAGGCTTAGATATCATCTAAGTCCTTGAACTGGTGCCAAAACTTTCCCAACTGGCTAGTTCGCTCAAGAGGAGGTACTGTTAATTTGCTTGCTTGTTCTTGAGAGGCTTTTCTTGGTTTTCTTGTCTCTGTATTGTTGAGCTGTCGGGAAATTTATAGCTTGTTCTTGGCGTTTGCAGGGAAATTTATGGCAGCAAGGTCTAACTTTCCACCCAAGTGCTTACACTTCAAGCGCTAGAAATTTTGTAAATGTAAAGTGCGGTTTAAGTTCTTTCGAATATAACCACCTCTTGCTTAAGTTTATATTCCACCTTTTGCTTAAGTTCATATTCTAAGCTTAATATATAAACTACGACCACGAACTTAGCAAGGCAATCTGGCATGGGCGTGTGGGACGAGTGGAAGAGATCTCTCAAAGCAGACCTCAAGTCCGGTAATCCATCGTCAACGTCCATCCCGCACTCAAGTAAGACTCGACACACTCCAGCCTTCCGAGCGCTGCAAGCACTGCGGAGAACCGTATACCCCCCTGGTTCCACGTTGATATTGCTGGCCGCCATTCACAAGATCTCTTCATCCTCATTCGAGAAGGCCGCTCTGGCGAGCGGGCAAAAACCATCGTAAGTCGGCAGCGTTGGATCGGCCCCAGCGGCTATCAGCAGTTTGACACTCGCCAATTCTATTCGATTCAGCGCAGCGATGAGGGGGAGCCAGCCCTCCGGCGAGGTCCGGCTGGGATCCATATGAGGGAGCTTGAGCAAGAGCTCCAGATGCTCGGGATCGCGAGCGTTGCACAAGTGCTTGCTGGTGAGAAGTCTCGACAGGCCGCGCCATGGGCTTGAAGAGCGTGACCAAGTCATCCATTTGATGGGCGCTGAACGGCCAGGTGGGTACGCCTGGAAAGAGAACCAACCATACGAGTGACAATGTAAAGGATGTGACAAGAAAGAATGTTACCTGACCAATGAAATATCTCATCTGGCGATGGAAAGTCTGGGTCTGCCCCGTTTTTTCCAAAAGATACTGGACAAATCCATCACCAGCAGCAGAAGCACCCAGTCGATGGTGCCGCTTCACTGCTGCAAGCAGCGGGGCCTCTCTGTTCTCACCTGGGACCAGCATGTTCAAGCTGTCTACAAGATCTATGGCTGCGTACGCAGTTTCCAAGTCCGACTCCGTAATGGCTTGCACGAGTCGCGCCATTCTCTTGCCGAGGGTCAGAGCCCCGATCTCCCATCCTCGACCGCACAGCTGCGACAAGATGAGCCTGAAACCCGGTAGGCGAGGAACGAACGCTCCCACGTCGATCGATATTGGTGACTCGAGCGCAAGTAGCTCCTCGCCTTGGTGGTCGTAGACAAGAGCGCAAGGACTTGGAAAAACCAGAGCAATGGTCACCGCTCCGGTAGACTTTGCGTGAAGCTGCACTAGCTCTTTGCCGCCGCTGCCCTCTCCTGGGGCAAACACGACAACGAAGCTCATGAGGTTGGCTTGTGGTTGCTCCTCTTCATCTGCGCTAGAATGGTGAGCGTCGTCTACAATAGTGAACACGGGAGCCAGCACACTATCTCCTCTACGAATGGGCTCATCATCGTGTGAGCACTTATGACCACGAAAGATCATTCATCGCTTTCCGCCTCTTACGGTAGTTGTGCGTGGAGACCCAAAACTGACTGTCTGCCATGCCTCTCATTAGCACGATTGGATCACGGAGTGATTGCATCCTGTCATCCTCGACCTGCACACAAGTTCATGAGAGATTCGCTAACATATGCAAACATCACCTCAGAGTTGCTCCCCGGCTTTCCCCTCGGCCGCTGTCGCTTCATCGTAATCCCAAACCTAAAATGAAGGATAGCAAGCATAGTTTTTAAAGGTTTATAGGTCCTTGACTTGCTTGTTCTTGAGATGTTTCAGCGTGCCATGAATCTTATAAACTTCAAAGGTGGCATTGCGCTTGTTTATGATGGAGCGTGCGTATTGGCAACAAAACTCTCCTGGAAGGTATAGGTGATGTCGAGGGGTGGCAAAATGCGCTATTGTTTTTGCTTGTGAAGGAACACTTCCATGTGGCTCTTTGGCAAGGCTGCCAAAGGTTTTCTCAATTTAATGGAGGATTTATTGGAATTGTCTCCATGTTCCTCACCTGCAATTTCAGAAGTTTGCCAATTTCCATTGTTTTCATATTGTGTATGAGCTTGGATCATATGGAAGAGATAAACATAAGTGTACAATTTAAGGGTTTATTTATCCAGTTTTACAACTATCTGTCTGTGTATTCTCTTGATTCACTTGAGACAAATGTCCTTCTTAGATGATACATGACTACCTGTAGCCCAAAAATTCTCCACCAGGCCCTTTGTCAATTGCGGTACTCAATCACTCCTTTGCTTATGACCATCTAGTGCCTCTCTACAACTTATGATCCTTATCATCTTCCTCCTTGCTCATGCAGCTGGTAGGTTTCTTCTATGAATCCCAAGAACATTTGCAAGAGTAGTGTTTGGAATGTTGTCACGACCAATGATCATGGAAGAATTGCTCTCTTTGCAACTAGATGATCACATGAACGTGCTCTCTTCATTAGTCGAAGTGATTGATGAATGTTGACGCACGTTTTCTTCTTAGAGTTGCTTGTCAAAACATTTCCTAGTAGACTAATTATTGGGCAAATCACTTTGTTGTGGCACGCTAGAAAGCTATGGATGATCAATGATTTTGTATATGAATCATCCTGTCAAATAAGTCCCCTATATCTTTGACCTTTCTTCTTACTTTTATCATACTCATATACTCATGATGAAGTATTCCCGGCTTGATATAGGTGATCTTTGGTTTTATCATGATCACTTGAAGTAGTGGCCATCCTGAAGACAAATTAAGCACTTTGGTTAGATATGAAAGTAATTAGAAAAAATATGTATTGTTGTTGCACCTCTTGTTATTGCTGCTACTAAGCTCACTGGCCTAGAAGGAGTAGGGCTGTCAGGCATGATCCAGCTACTACTTGATAGGCACGATCTTATTGCTGCTAACTAATTGCTACTGCTCCCTTGGTTGTTGCTACTACTGCAAATTGCTGCCACTGCTGCTTGCTATCCACTGCTACTGCTTCTTGCTGCCCTTGCCATTGGTGCTACTAGTGTTGCTACTTGCTGTTCCTGCTGCTTTTTCTTGCTACTGCTGCCATTGTTGGTGTTGCTGCTTACTGTTGCTGTTGATGTTGATGCTATTTCTTGCTTGCCATCAATGCCGCTATTGCATATTGTTGCCCTACTACGCTTGTATTGGCCATTGCTATTGGTGTTGCTACTGGTGCTGGTGCTGCTCCTTGCTACCACCACTATTGCTAGTGTTGATGCTTGCCCCACTGTCGCTGCTACTTGCTGCTTTCTACTGTTGCCTCGATCACACACTAAGATGCTCCATTTCTAAACCATAGCCGAATCAATCCACAAATGTAAGCAAGGTGATGGTAAGTAGAAGGAAGAGGGGAGGAGAAGAGGAGGATTGGGAAGATGAGCACTGCATCTAAGCTGTCCCATGACAATGCTCTACACCTTCCATGTTCATAAGCGATAATCCAAGGAATTCCCAAGTTTGTGAAATTTAGAAAATTTCAAGTTTATGCAATCTAAGAAATATTCTCTTTTACCAAATCAATAAGCAATCAATGTATTTTTGGGCACTGCCTGAGGTGGTGATGTGGCCTGCTATATGGTTCCTGTAGGTTAAGGTAAACAAGAACCATAGCATTTGGGGGAATATTAAATTTTTTATTTCATCACTTCTTAAGTAGCCTTTAGTTTTTCATTAGTTTTTGTTGTTCTGCATTAAAATTTAGCATAGTTTTCCACATAAGACTTTTTTTAAATTTGAAAATTGCAACACTAAACCTCTATATTGTAGAATTAATCTTCCACCACCCAGAAGCTTGGATTTGTACTTTGGAATTTCTTGTGGGATATACTCCTTAGTTTATTCAACATTTTTCAATCTACCTCAATAAGTTCCTTGTTCTTTATGTTATTAACATCTGCAATCTTTTATTTTTGTCTTTCATTAAGCATCTAGAGATCTTGCAAGGGTTAGGTCTCCTGGAGCATCACATAAGGATAACCTTACAGTTTTGAGGCCTAGGTCATGATCCGACATTAGAATGCCCTCTATATAAATGTGAAGCGTCATTGGGTGGTATAAGTTTTCTACTCACTGTTGTGGACCATAGTGCATGACCCACTCAAGTGCCAGAAGCAACATAACACTTCATCTTTGTACATCTGGTTCTTGATGTCTTGAGAATGCTCTACTACTATGTTCTCATAAGTTGAGGTGGGGTAGTACATGCCCACACTGGCAACAGCTAAGAGAGAAGGTTTTTCAGCTAGCAAGCACACTTTTAATGCCTAATTGATGCACAAAAACCACAAATGACTCCTCATGGCCACAAAAAACAAAAGGTGGAGGCATAGCATTGTAAAGCCTTCTACTTAATCCAGTGGGCAACATTTGCCTCAGGACCTCAGGACCTCCCTATTGGGCAAATGTGGTGAAAGTGGCTGGCTCTAGAGGAACTGTGCATGATGTCTTCAGCTATGCATTGCCAACGCCCCTATACCACATCCCAAAGACATGATCTGAGACATTGGCTGCAGTCATACAACACAGGAAGTAGAGAAGAGGGATTGCTAGATTGCCTGGCACCTCCCCCCCACCCCCCATATAAGGCCCTGTTCCACCACTAAAAGTCAGCCCTCTAGCTCCTCTAACCTAATTATGTTTCAGTTGGAAAGTCAAGCAGTAGAAACGAGCCAGATGTTCACTCCCAGATGACAAGAGTGAGAGACATAATAGAGACGATAAGAGACAATGTACTGTAAGAACTCTAAACCATGCTACCGGTATATCCCCAAAACATTATTTTCAAGGATAACCAAGTGGAACTGGAGCAACAACTTCAACTTTGCGTCTTACAACTTCAAGGGCACAGTGAAGAGAAGAAGAGCGGAAGCTACGATGGTGGATGACTCTCAGGATAATCGTATATATCATAGCTATATATACATGATGAAGAGACACGCCTCTAGCCTACACTTGGATCAGTGAAGTGGCACTCCTGCCACCTAGGATCATGTCATAGAGAGCGTATACCTCAACACACAGGTGCAATGCACTCATAATTTGTTGGTACTGCTTTCTTCTACAGGCTGCTACTGCTTTGTTTCCCAGGCTTACAGATCATAGCCCGGTCAATTACTTGTCCGGCTTGGGCCTGCTTTGCTCGCTGAAAAGGACATCTTTGACGAGGTGTTTGAACTGGCCAAAGAGTACTTTAATTAGGGAGACCCAACATCACATACACTTGAGATTCTAAACCTGAAATTAAGAGTTTATTTTGTCTACAACCAAGTGACCAAAGAGTTTTGTCTGAAATTCTTCCTCTGAAATATATTTTTTGCAGCAGCACCTAGCAAGAGCTCCTCGCGCATCACATGGGCTACGTGGGAGTAAACATGGAAGTTCTCGTGGATTGCCGCAACACCGTCTTTGCGAAAGGCCTTACATCACTGGAGGAGCTCTGGTGGTGGTGTTTTGGACGCCATGGGTTCTTAACTCAATGTACTCTGAAACGGAGATTGATATTGTCAAAGGGAACCTGCAGACAATGTAAACTCCCCAGCCCAAGCCGGACGGCATTCAGGGCTATGATCTGCAAGGAACAAAACACCAAAGCCATGTCTCAACGAAAATACCCACTGCAGTAAATTTTGACAGTTTGATAAATTCTAGGGCTCGCGAGCAACAGCGACAGCACTCGCAGGAAAACAAAGCTTTGAACCCTATGCGCATCTTTGAGGATGGCCAAAGAGCAACACACTTGCTTTTTTGGTTCTAAACCGGTGTTATCTTAAAAATTAAGAGATTTTGTCTGACTTTGCTTTTCAGAAGTAAAGAGTTTTGCCTGAAATTCTTCCTTTGAAATACTTTTTTGTCTTGTGATAATTTTATTAACTTTTTAATGAGTTAATAATAATTTTATTCAGTGAGTATTACCAATAGACCTTTCTCCTTGTATATTTCTTGGCGGGTGCTACCCAGGCATTATATAGCTTACACAGCCCTGGAGAAACATAGAAGAAGATCCATCATGGGAGCCTCCTCTATCCTTAGCATTTTTGAGGGCGCCAAAAGCTTTTACATACCACCGCACAGCTCTTATCATGTTGATTTGAATCCTGCTTATGATGCAAAGTTGGATGCTGAAATTGACAAATGGTGTATGGATTTTTTGAACCTGCATGATCTCACTGATCACAAGACTCAGTTTGCCATTCAGAGCAAGCTTGGAAAACTTGCAGGCTTTGCATACCAAGCCATTTCTTCAGAGAGATTGAGTCCCATCGCAAAATTCTTTTGCTGGTTGTTTCTTGCAGATGATTTTATGGACGATCCTTCTGTCCCTGTCTCTGACCTGAAGAATGCCACACTTGCATACAAGCTCATCTTCAAAAACGACTATGATCAAGCCATAACTCTGGTGGAAAGTAAAGGCCTTCTGCGGCAAATGGGGATGCTTAACGATGTCTACACTGATCTAAAGGGTTTCATGAATCCTGGACATAAGACCCGGTTTTCGAAATCCATGATTGATGTGCTCGACATGTTTGAGGTGGAATCAAGTTGGCTTCACAAGACACTGGTTCCCAACTTTGAGATTTATATGTGGATGAGGGAGGTAACAGCTGGGGTTATCCCTTGCATGGTGGCAATGGACTTCCTTAATAATTTTGGGCTGGAAGAGGAAGGAGTGCTAGACGATCCCCATATTCAAACGCTGGAAGTGATTGCAAATCGCCATTCGTTCCTAGCCAATGACATGGTCTCCTTCAAAAAGGAATGGGCTTGTGAACAGTACCTCAATTCTGTGGCACTGGTTGGTTACAGTAGCAACTGTGGCTTAAACGAGGCAATGGAGAAAGTTGCACAAATGGTTCAGGATTTGGAGAAAGAGTTTGCTGACATCAAACAAAAGGTTCTCTCAAACAAGGACTTGAACAAGGGAAATGTCATGGGGTATGTGCAAAGCTTGGAGTATTTCATGGCTGCAAATATAGAGTTTAGCTGGATCTCTGCGAGATATCATGGGGTGGGATGGGTTTCACCAGCTGAGAAATATGGTACCTTTGAGTTCTAGTTTGCTTCTACTTGCATTAGAAGCTGGTGCTTAAAATAAAACTGATACTCATACAATTGGTGAGTATGAACAATAATATTTTGAATTTCTCATACAACTGTTGAGTAATATATTTTCATTTCTTTCTCCACTTTTTTCTTTCCGTACTAGACATTTACTTTTTGATACAACAAAAGCTTAGCACCACAAGTCTAGCAAAAAAATAGAGAGAACTACGTTAGATATTTCCAGAGCTTACTTGGAGACTGGCAAGCATCTTCATTTCTTTCTCCACTTTTTCCTTTCAGTACTAGACATTTACACAACAAAAGCTTAGCACCACGAAGTCTAGCAAAAAAAGAGAGAGAACTGCGTTAGAAATTTCCACAGCTTACTTGGAGACTGGCAAGCATCTTCAGAGCCGCGTCTATCTTTGCAGACTTCCTCGGCTTCTCCTGCGAAGTTTCCACAAGTGATTCTTCTCCAAAAGTCACCCTTACTTCAGTTGTGGTCGCCTCTGTCCGGAAGAAACTGACTTTCATGCCTTTTCTCGCGCAAAGCTCCATAAGAATGCGCACAGGATGGAAACGTAGCGTCGCTGGAGTGACCAAAGGCGATAACAAAGGCAGCACCACTCTCCACAACTTCTCCAAATCGAAGTTAGTGTCCACAAAGATGGCACCGGTTATGCTTTCAAGTAAGTCTCCAAGCACCTGAGAAAAGAGAGGCCAGAATGTAGAGACGACAACCGGAATATGTTTACGTACCTTTGGGGACGACAAGTCGTCGAAGCATGAAGCGTCTGGTTTTTCCTTCACGTTTTGCACGAACTTTCGGATCTCGCAGTCAAGTTCCACCGAGCCATGCTGAAGATGCTGATGTAAGCCGTGCCTCACAACCAGCCGAGCAAACCATTTGTTGTTCACGGCTGCAGACCGCAAGTCTGTGAGTGTTCCTGGAGGTAATCCTGGATGAGTCTCGAAGAGGTGGCGGGATACAAGGAAGTCCAGGACGCCATCGCCAAGGAACTCTAGCCTCTGTATTTGTTTTCGATTAGAAAAAAAGCCCAGCTGATAAACCAAGGAACTTACCTGATAGCAGAGCAAGCAGTTCGGTTGAGATGCGTGAGTTATAGCTTCCACCAAGAGGCTCCTGTTTTGAAATTTATACTGCAGCTTATGCTCTAAAGACTCCAACGAGGCCTGGAGATGTTGAAACGATTCAGCCGGCAGGGAAGCTTGGCGAGCCGAGGCAAGCAAGCCTATGTCGAATTCTATGTCAATGCCGAGCTGTTTCATAAGCTCCATGGCGCTCGGAGGTCCAGACGTGGCCAAGTATGCACCGATAAGGGCCTCTACAACGTCGGCGAGAGCTTTCCTTCGAATCCCCCGATGGCCGTTGGCACACGATGAAAAATAATTTTCCTCGTTTTCATAGCTCCCCTGCTGGTGCCTACATTTTGATGAATCAGAGGTAAGCATGCCCGGGCCAGTCCAGTTGGAAGGATTGAATTCTTCGTCGCGTATGTATTCCTGCAAGGCAACGTTGAACATTTACACTACAGGAAGAAAGATCGCGCATACCGCAATGCCAGATGATTTTGCCAACTGATGTAGCGCTGCATTACAAGTAGCGCGAGACCTTCTCGCACTGAGCTGGCCTTCGTGTTTCTTATCGTAGACCAGGAACAGCTTTTGAGTCACGACGTATTTGAGAAACGAGTCCCCTAGAAGCTCCAAACTCTCATATGAGAACTCTTCGTGACATTTTTTGCTGGTAATTGCTTCGAGGATCTGGAAAACCATCTCACCACTAAGATTCATTTTCAAGGATAAAGATGAATACCTTCGCTGCAGGAATCCATGGCCACAGTGGTGAGCGCAACTGTATGGCACAGACGGTCGAAGTAAACTGGTGAAGAAACGAAGGGACGAAGTATAACGATCGAATTAGTCCGGACTTAATCTCTAGGCACAGGCACAACTCAGGTGGTAGCTCTACAAAACTTTCTTCTTGTCTAGAACCTGCAACATAAACTCCGACACTATAAATTGTAATTTCTAAGCAAATATCGAGTTTTCACCATGATCTTCCTTGGGTCTTATGAGGAGATTATGAAAAGCATGCGTTGGCTTGGCTTTCAGCAATGGCTGATCTGGAAGCCGTAACGTCCTTTGATACCTGCAAAAACGTGAGCTTGGTGAGAGAAGGTAGGCACAGGCTGCGATAGACGCTCACTTGTCTTTGTAATAATCTATGTACGTGAAGCCCCTCTTCGGTAGTAGTGATGCCGCAGTAAAATTCTCTAGAACCCCTGTGACACAGAAAAGCCTGCCATTGTGCACGGTAGCTACGACCATGTCCTGGAGCGCAGAAGAATGTACGTAGCCATTAGCAGTGCAGAGCATGTCCGCGTGCGTCTTCTCCCCCACACCATCCCCATCTATTGGAGAAGATGGTGAGAAATTACTACAAAGTGTCCTGTATACCCCCGCAGTCGCATGAACACTCGTCCAATCAATACTGTCGTTGTCATCATGCACAGGTAGCAGAAGAAACGCTTGAGATTTGTTCCAGAGGATTTCTTGAGGACTTCCCGAGCAGCGTGCCAAACGGTTGAAAGCTCCGTTGAGCAGTAGCTCTTGATATGCCTTGGCTGCCTTTACCTGTATCAGAAGAAAGACGTGCCTTTATCAATCGTGTCTCCTATTCTTAATGAACAAAATCCTTCGTACCTGATTGGCATCCAGCTGAATTGGCCCGACGCGATGCACTCTAGCGTTGACAACTCTATTTCTTGAGAACAGGGTCACTTCAGAATCGGTTACTTCTGCGTCAATGACGCAATTTACCAGAAATCCAAAGTTCGAGTATGTTCGTGATTCAGGTGGCTCAATCACGAAGCAGATTTTATAAAATTGCAACTGCACCTCTGACTCGTTAAACACCCAGCTTCCCTCGAAAATGAGTGGCTTTGCAGTCGAGAAGATCTCCTTGCGTTTTCCTGCAATCCGCGCGTCATTAATGGCCAAGCAAACTTAATAGAATAGTCGAATACCTGATTCATTCTTCCGCATCGACTGGTCTTCTTCATCGAAATCGTCAACATCTGGGCAAAGCGTGTCAGGTCTAACTTCTCCCATGTCATAAAGTTTCCGGCAAGCTTGCAAACACGCTGCTTTTTTCGCGAGCTGTTCTGTACGTCTCAGAGGACCTTCTACTGAACGCAGAGGAGCGTTGGGTGGAAATTCCACAGTGCAGACGAACGAATCTTTGAACGAAAACTTTGGTTTTGCATTGTAGTACCTGCGGCACAGAAGATAAGCATAAGAGAGATAGACGAAAGAAATACCTGTCACCAAGACGAGCACAATACTCGTGAATGAAGCTCACGCTGTCCTGCGAACTTTTACAAGCACCTGATTCCACACGGAAAAACTCCAGGTCACCTTCTGGAGGTGCCTCTCTCGTAATATCCATATAATTTCGGAAGATTACTTGATCTTCCACCACTCTTTCGCTTGTACACAACTGGTTAAACAGGTTCAGCTGCTCTACATTCCCCCTGTACGTATCAGATCCATGTTTAGAATGCAATTACAAAGGACAAACTATTTACGTTTCCAGAAGCCATACATAAGTTGATGATAATCGGTTTCGAGCACGTCCTCGGGATTGAACATGGCTTTGCAAAGTTTGGCATACGTCAAATCTGATTACACCGCAGCATGCCTGGACATCAAGACCTTCTTCTGCAACTGAGGTCGCTATTAGCAGATTAAGCTACAAGATATACAAGGAACGTCACACATAAAAAAGCGTAAGAACTACCAACCTTGCCACCTGCAAAAGAGTCTAGAACCTCCTGCTGCTGGGTTGGATTTCTTGCATCCGTATCACGCACACCAGTCATCTAATCACAATGGAGATGAGAGAGAAACGAAAGCTGAGATATGAGCTTGGCTAAGGCCATGGCCACAATCACACGTTCCACAAAGACAATGCAACGCATGTTTGTAATGCCCCTGAAACATGATATAAGAAAAACTTCCAGGGAGGGCAAAACTAACCTCAATCTTTCAAGCACATCCAATAGTACCAGTACTTTCGGGCTTAATGTTCCTGAAGTCATTTCCTCTAAGGTCGGATAAGAGCGTGAAGATACTGATTGTGTGTTTGAATGGTTTAGACAAACAAAAACAAAAACAGAAAAGAAAAGAAAAGAGAGGTATTGAAGAAACATTTTGTAAGAAACACTCTTTCAAGCTTGTTTTCACCTCCTCCTCCTCCAATGAGACATCTGGCTTCCATTTTAAATGAAAATGGGGAGAGTACCCATGAGGCTTGCGTAAGGCCATGGTGTTCTGAAATGTTATCCCAAATGTAAGCCATAAATTTTTCCTTTCCAATTTGCCAACTTACCTCGTCCACCCGACCAACACTGCCTTGGCTTGTGCTAAGTTCCTTTGCCAAGGTTCTCGCCTATTGTACCAGCTCCTACTTGGTCCTATTTGGTTTCAGCTACTCACTGCACGAGTAACGGAGAGTTAGCCTTCCATCCACGGATTCCCAAATCCCTCCCAATCCCCCTCCCCGGGTTAGACTGGACTTAAGGTTCGGCTACACTCCCCGCAGGCATAAACAACCAAGCACACCAAGCCTCCAGGTTCTTAACACCCCTTGGTACAACAAGACTTGATCATGGGACCCTCTAAATCCCAAGCCTTGGGTGCAACACTTGCTTCGGGACATCAGGGTGAAACACCGTGGCCTAACAGCTCGGTATGGGTACCTCTACCCCCCCACTTCCATCCCGAAGGGAAGGCCCAAGCCCCTAGGAAGGGCGAGGACTAATGAGCCACAAGGTACTCAAGTGGGGCACCACTCCACATGAGCCGGGAGCACCGCAGTTGGTTTCCCTTTCGGGAGTGGGAGCTGCTCTTGAGCACTTCCCTGGGTGGCCCCTCCGGCACCACCCAAGCCCATGCTCACTCCCACCCAAGGCCCCTCGGCCCCAGTCTCAACCTCAAGTCAGTTTGGAAGCACCACTGGGAGTTCCTTCAAGACTCGTTCCTGGACCTCACTATCCCTACTATACTTTTGGAACCCCCTGTAGCCCGCCCCCCCCCCCCCCCCAGGAGACGCACGCTTTGGGCTTTCACCCCTTGACCCGTATTAGTATTTGGACTTAGTCTAGAATTCGATCTCGGACTCGATCTCGGACCCGACTTTGGACTCGGTCTCGGACTCGATCTCGGACTCGATCTCGGACCCGATCTCGGACTCGACTTCGGACTCAACCTCGAACTTGGTCTCGGACCCGATTTGGATCTCGGACTCTATCTCGAACTCGGTCTCAGAGTCGGTCTTGGACTCGATCTTCGACTTGGTCCCATCCGATGAACTCTTTGTCATTTCGGTCATGCTTTCGGGGATCCTTTAGCCTCGGGGAGTCAGTTCCTTACACCAAAGTCCCAAACGGTGAAAAGGAAGAGGAGCAATCCTCTAATGCAGTGACCAAGGATACGGTCACATGGTGAGGAAGTCCCAGAGGACCTTGGGACTTAGTGGTTGGGCCTGTGGGCCTCGATCCAGTGGCAGTGTTGGCGAACACGGCTATGGGCAGAAAGGGACTTGGTGGGGACCGAAAAAGGGATATTGGGGAAGGTTATTCCTCATGTCTGTGGGCATCCTAAGGATGCTAAGGAGTGGATCTGGGGTGATCACTCATGGATGGATGGCCCAGTCTTTGAGAGACGGGATTGTGATGTAGGTGGGGTCAGGCCACTGGTATGACTAAGGTGAATGGGCATGGCCTTAGCGTAACAGGCTGATATGTCGGTGGTACCTTAGAGTGTCGGTCATGGGTTCGGACACGTGGAGCACTTGGACCAAGTGCAATGGTTGAGTGGCATAGATGCCATTCTTGGGGCTA
Organism: Selaginella moellendorffii; assembly: GCF_000143415.4. Lineage (NCBI taxonomy): Eukaryota > Viridiplantae > Streptophyta > Lycopodiopsida > Selaginellales > Selaginellaceae > Selaginella > Selaginella moellendorffii. The sequence goes on from NW_003314381.1 coordinate 142,523, forward strand.
GCAAGTCCCTTCCAAAATAGGACTTATGGAGGTTGTGAGTGAGACTCTTCCAAGTGGTTAAAGGTGTGGTTACGTGACTAAAGTAGAATGGAAAATTTAGTCGCTTATAGTGATATTTGCCAAAGGCCTATCCATATAAAACATTTCATAAATGGGGATTGGATTTTATAAGTCTTATGGTGACAAACAATAAGAAGAACAAATACATTTTAGTCACTATTGATTATGTGACTAAATGGGCAAAAGTTATACCTATGAAACACGGAAATGAAGAATGTTAGGCAAGTGAAAATAGAAGTCTTCATCTTTTTGTGGCATATTTATAAACATTACATAGCTCAAGAGAATCTCGTGCCTCTCCTTGTCTGTCGCGAATGTGACTTTGGGTATTGAAAGTTACCTGTCGGCCTGTCCTTACGGACACTCTTTCATTACTGCCACGATGGTAGAAGGTCAGTATTGCTAGTTCCCTTTATCAGCCCCTCTTGTTCAAGTGTTAGTAAACTGGGCTTAGCACCTGTACTTAGCCAGATGGACATAAGGTAGGAGTTTCTAGCTGAGCATACTCTGCCTGGCCTTTAGTTCTCTTTTGCTTTGTTTTGCACTGGCTTAACAAGAACCCTCATGTATTAAGATTAGTCCCTCAATATCGCCGGATGATAGCTTACCGTGTCTGCCAAACACCTTCGCTATCATGCCCTTTGTGTTAGTCTCATTTCGGTCCCAAATGTTATTTATGGAAAGTGTTTAGATTTACTCATTTGGCATATCTACGGAATGTAGAGATTGGCCTAAACACAATAGTGTTCGTTTCGTGTCCAAATTTGCAATCTAGCGCCATTTCATATTTAGTAAGTTTCAAGCTTGTCCTAGAGACTAACTCCTGATACTAAAGGAAGCG